>NW_027212762.1:0-2500 GCF_042242935.1 Bactrocera oleae | reverse complement strand
AATAAATTTTCATATAAGTAGTAAATATATAAAGTCTATGAAGTAATAAATTTTCATATAAGTATTAATTGCATAAAGTCTATGAAGTAATAAATTTTCATATAAGTACTAAATGTATAAAGTCTATGAAGTAATAAATTTTCATATAAGTAGTAAATATATAAAGTCTATGAAGTAATAAATTTTCATATAAGTATTAATTGTATAAAGTCTATGAAGTAATAAATTTTCATATAAGTATTAATTGTATAAAGTCTATGAAGTAATAAATTTTCATATAAGTATTAATTGTATAAAGTCTATGAAGTAATAAATTTTCATATAAGTATTAATTGTATAAAGTCTATGAAGTAATAAATTTTCATATAAGTACTAAATGTATAAAATCTATGAAGTAATAAATTTTCATATAAGTAGTAAATATATAAAGTCTATGAAGTAATAAATTTTCATATAAGTATTAAATGTATAAAGTCTATGAAGTAAAATATAAAGTCTATGAAGTAATAAATTTTTATATAAGTATAAAAAATATAAAGTCTATGAAGTAATGAATTTTCATATAAGTATTAATTGTATAAAGTCTATGAAGTAATAATTTTCATATAAGTATTAAATGTATAAAGTCTATGAAGTAATAAATTTTCATATAAGTATTAATTGTATAAAGTCTATGAAGTAATAAATTTTCATATAAGTATTAATTGTATAAAGTCTATGAAGTAATAAATTTTCATATAAGTATTAATTGTATAAAGTCTATGAAGTAATAAATTTTCATATAAGTACTAAATGTATAAAGTCTATGAAGTAATAAATTTTCATATAAGTAGTAAATATATAAAGTCTATGAAGTAATAAATTTTCATATAAGTATTAATTGTATAAAGTCTATGAAGTAATAAATTTTCATATAAGTATTAATTGTATAAAGTCTATGAAGTAATAAATTTTCATATAAGTATTAATTGTATAAAGTCTATGAAGTAATAAATTTTCATATAAGTACTAAATGTATAAAGTCTATGAAGTAATAAATTTTCATATAAGTAGTAAATATATAAAGTCTATGAAGTAATAAATTTTCATATAAGTATTAATTGTATAAAGTCTATGAAGTAATAAATTTTCATATAAGTACTAAATGTATAAAGTCTATGAAGTAATAAATTTTCATATAAGTAGTAAATATATAAAGTCTATGAAGTAATAAATTTTCATATAAGTATTAATTGTATAAAGTCTATGAAGTAATAAATTTTCATATAAGTATTAATTGTATAAAGTCTATGAAGTAATAAATTTTCATATAAGTATTAAATGTATAAAGTCTATGAAGTAAAATATAAAGTCTATGAAGTAATAAATTTTCATATAAGTACTAAATGTATAAAGTCTATGAAGTAATAAATTTTCATATAAGTAGTAAATATATAAAGTCTATGAAGTAATAAATTTTCATATAAGTATTAAATGTATAAAGTCTATGAAGTAAAATATAAAGTCTATGAAGTAATAAATTTTTATATAAGTATAAAAAATATAAAGTCTATGAAGTAATGAATTTTCATATAAGTATTAAATGTATAAAGTCTATGAAGTAATAAATTTTCATATAAGTATTAATTGTATAAAGTCTATGAAGTAATAAATTTTCATATAAGTATTAATTGTATAAAGTCTATGAAGTAATAAATTTTCATATAAGTATTAATTGTATAAAGTCTATGAAGTAATAAATTTTCATATAAGTATTAATTGTATAAAGTCTATGAAGTAATAAATTTTCATATAAGTATTAATTGTATAAAGTCTATGAAGTAATAAATTTTCATATAAGTATTAATTGTATAAAGTCTATGAAGTAATAAATTTTCATATAAGTATTAATTGTATAAAGTCTATGAAGTAATAAATTTTCATATAAGTATTAATTGTATAAAGTCTATGAAGTAATAAATTTTCATATAAGTATTAATTGTATAAAGTCTATGAAGTAATAAATTTTCATATAAGTATTAATTGTATAAAGTCTATGAAGTAATAAATTTTCATATAAGTATTAATTGTATAAAGTCTATGAAATAATAAATTTTCATATAAGTATTAATTGTATAAAGTCTATGAAGTAATAAATTTTCATATAAGTATTAATTGTATAAAGTCTATGAAGTAATAAATTTTCATATAAGTATTAATTGTATAAAGTCTATGAAGTAATAAATTTTCATATAAGTATTAATTGTATAAAGTCTATGAAGTAATAAATTTTCATATAAGTAGTAAATATATAAAATCTATGAAGTAATAAATTTTCATATAAGTATTAAATGTATAAAGTCTATGAAGTAAAATATAAAGTCTATGAAGTAATAAATTTTTATATAAGTATAAAAAATATAAAGTCTATGAAGTAATGAATTTTCATATAAGTATTAAATGTATAAAGTCTATGAAGTAATAAATTTTCATATAAGTATTAATTGTATAAAGTCTATGA
>NW_027212761.1:0-64027 GCF_042242935.1 Bactrocera oleae | reverse complement strand
CTGTTCAACCTATATCTAAGATTGATGTCTCTAATTAACGTGCACCTGTGCGGCTACATGAATCAAATAGTTTGCGCCATCTTAGATCACCCTGTTTAGGCGCTAATGGCCGCAAAAGGGTGACACGTTAAATTCCAAAGTGTTTTTTGGTGAATTGCCACGCCCCTATTGGTGGTAGGCGGGTGATTGATGATGCAAATGGAAGCCCTGAGTGTCCTCTAAACGATGCAATTTGTTTGACCCACCTAGCTTATATACTCCGGCCGCTAGAGGTCGCAGAAGGGTGGAAAAACACCTGTGTGCAGGGCAAAATGACTCATGGTGCATTCTATAGGATTCCCACGCTCCTGGTGGTGGTAGGCGGGTGATTGATGATGCAAATGGAAGCCCCGAGTGTCCTCTAGGTGATCCACTAGGTTTCATCCCCCCTCTCATATACCCCCTTAACTGGAAACACAAAAAAGGTAAAAAGTAGAAATTTTGAAATTTTCACTTTTTTGTTGATTGCCACTCACCTGTTCAACCTATATCTAAGATTGATGTCTCTAATTAACGTGCACCTGTGCGGCTACATGAATCAAATAGTTTGCGCCATCTTAGATCACCCTGTTTAGGCGCTAATGGCCGCAAAAGGGTGACACGTTAAATTCCAAAGTGTTTTTTGGTGAATTGCCACGCCCCTATTGGTGGTAGGCGGGTGATTGATGATGCAAATGGAAGCCCTGAGTGTCCTCTAAACGATGCAATTTGTTTGACCCACCTAGCTTATATACTCCGGCCGCTAGAGGTCGCAGAAGGGTGGAAAAACACCTGTGTGCAGGGCAAAATGACTCATGGTGCATTCTATAGGATTCCCACGCTCCTGGTGGTGGTAGGCGGGTGATTGATGATGCAAATGGAAGCCCCGAGTGTCCTCTAGGTGATCCACTAGGTTTCATCCCCCCCTCTCATATACCCCCTTAACTGGAAACACAAAAAAGGTAAAAAGTAGAAATTTTGAAATTTTCACTTTTTTGTTGATTGCCACTCACCTGTTCAACCTATATCTAAGATTGATGTCTCTAATTAACGTGCACCTGTGCGGCTACATGAATCAAATAGTTTGCGCCATCTTAGATCACCCTGTTTAGGCGCTAATGGCCGCAAAAGGGTGACACGTTAAATTCCAAAGTGTTTTTTGGTGAATTGCCACGCCCCTATTGGTGGTAGGCGGGTGATTGATGATGCAAATGGAAGCCCTGAGTGTCCTCTAAACGATGCAATTTGTTTGACCCACCTAGCTTATATACTCCGGCCGCTAGAGGTCGCAGAAGGGTGGAAAAACACCTGTGTGCAGGGCAAAATGACTCATGGTGCATTCTATAGGATTCCCACGCTCCTGGTGGTGGTAGGCGGGTGATTGATGATGCAAATGGAAGCCCCGAGTGTCCTCTAGGTGATCCACTAGGTTTCATCCCCCCCTCTCATATACCCCCTTAACTGGAAACACAAAAAAGGTAAAAAGTAGAAATTTTGAAATTTTCACTTTTTTGTTGATTGCCACTCACCTGTTCAACCTATATCTAAGATTGATGTCTCTAATTAACGTGCACCTGTGCGGCTACATGAATCAAATAGTTTGCGCCATCTTAGATCACCCTGTTTAGGCGCTAATGGCCGCAAAAGGGTGACACGTTAAATTCCAAAGTGTTTTTTCGCCCCTATTGGTGGTAGGCGGGTGATTGATGATGCAAATGGAAGCCCTGAGTGTCCTCTAAACGATGCAATTTGTTTGACCCACCTAGCTTATATACTCCGGCCGCTAGAGGTCGCAGAAGGGTGGAAAAACACCTGTGTGCAGGGCAAAATGACTCATGGTGCATTCTATAGGATTCCCACGCTCCTGGTGGTGGTAGGCGGGTGATTGATGATGCAAATGGAAGCCCCGAGTGTCCTCTAGGTGATCCACTAGGTTTCATCCCCCCCTCTCATATACCCCCTTAACTGGAAACACAAAAAAGGTAAAAAGTAGAAATTTTGAAATTTTCACTTTTTTGTTGATTGCCACTCACCCTGTTCAACCTATATCTAAGATTGATGTCTCTAATTAACGTGCACCTGTGCGGCTACATGAATCAAATAGTTTTGCGCCATCTTAGATCACCCTGTTTAGGCGCTAATGGCCGCAAAGGGTGACACGTTAAATTCCAAAGTGTTTTTTGGTGAATTGCCACGCCCCCTATTGGTGGTAGGCGGGTGATTGATGATGCAAATGGAAGCCCTGAGTGTCCTCTAAACGATGCAATTTGTTTTGACCCACCTAGCTTATATACTCCGGCCGCTAGAGGTCGCAGAAGGGTGGAAAAACACCTGTGTGCAGGGGCAAAATGACTCATGGTGCATTCTATAGGATTCCCACGCTCCTGGTGGTGGTAGGCGGGTGATTGATGATGCAAATGGAAGCCCCGAGTGTCCTCTAGGTGATCCACTAGGTTTCATCCCCCCCTCTCATATACCCCCTTAACTGGAAACACAAAAAAGGTAAAAAGTAGAAATTTTGAAATTTTCACTTTTTTGTTGATTGCCACTCACCTGTTCAACCTATATCTAAGATTGATGTCTCTAATTAACGTGCACCTGTGCGGCTACATGAATCAAATAGTTTGCGCCATCTTAGATCACCCTGTTTAGGCGCTAATGGCCGCAAAAGGGTGACACGTTAAATTCCAAAGTGTTTTTTGGTGAATTGCCACGCCCCTATTGGTGGTAGGCGGGTGATTGATGATGCAAATGGAAGCCCTGAGTGTCCTCTAAACGATGCAATTTGTTTGACCCACCTAGCTTATATACTCCGGCCGCTAGAGGTCGCAGAAGGGTGGAAAAACACCTGTGTGCAGGGCAAAATGACTCATGGTGCATTCTATAGGATTCCCACGCTCCTGGTGGTGGTAGGCGGGTGATGATGATGCAAATGGAAGCCCCGAGTGTCCTCTAGGTGATCCACTAGGTTTCATCCCCCCCTCTCATATACCCCTTAACTGGAAACACAAAAAAGGTAAAAAGTAGAAATTTTGAAATTTTCACTTTTTTGTTGATTGCCACTCACCTGTTCAACCTATATCTAAGATTGATGTCTCTAATTAACGTGCACCTGTGCGGCTACATGAATCAAATAGTTTGCGCCATCTTAGATCACCCTGTTTAGGCGCTAATGGCCGCAAAAGGGTGACACGTTAAATTCCAAGTGTTTTTTGGTGAATTGCCACGCCCCTATTGGTGGTAGGCGGGTGATTGATGATGCAAATGGAAGCCCTGAGTGTCCTCTAAACGATGCAATTTGTTTGACCCACCTAGCTTATATACTCCGGCCGCTAGAGGTCGCAGAAGGGTGGAAAAACACCTGTGTGCAGGGCAAAATGACTCATGGTGCATTCTATAGGATTCCCACGCTCCTGGTGGTGGTAGGCGGGTGATTGATGATGCAAATGGAAGCCCCGAGTGTCCTCTAGGTGATCCACTAGGTTTCATCCCCCCCTCTCATATACCCCCTTAACTGGAAACACAAAAAAGGTAAAAAGTAGAAATTTTGAAATTTTCACTTTTTTGTTGATTGCCACTCACCTGTTCAACCTATATCTAAGATTGATGTCTCTAATTAACGTGCACCTGTGCGGCTACATGAATCAAATAGTTTGCGCCATCTTAGATCACCCTGTTTAGGCGCTAATGGCCGCAAAAGGGTGACACGTTAAATTCCAAAGTGTTTTTTGGTGAATTGCCACGCCCCTATTGGTGGTAGGCGGGTGATTGATGATGCAAATGGAAGCCCTGAGTGTCCTCTAAACGATGCAATTTGTTTGACCCACCTAGCTTATATACTCCGGCCGCTAGAGGTCGCAGAAGGGTGGAAAAACACCTGTGTGCAGGGCAAAATGACTCATGGTGCATTCTATAGGATTCCCACGCTCCTGGTGGTGGTAGGCGGGTGATTGATGATGCAAATGGAAGCCCCGAGTGTCCTCTAGGTGATCCACTAGGTTTCATCCCCCCCTCTCATATACCCCCTTAACTGGAAACACAAAAAAGGTAAAAAGTAGAAATTTTGAAATTTTCACTTTTTTGTTGATTGCCACTCACCTGTTCAACCTATATCTAAGATTGATGTCTCTAATTAACGTGCACCTGTGCGGCTACATGAATCAAATAGTTTGCGCCATCTTAGATCACCCTGTTTAGGCGCTAATGGCCGCAAAAGGGTGACACGTTAAATTCCAAAGTGTTTTTTGGTGAATTGCCACGCCCCTATTGGTGGTAGGCGGGTGATTGATGATGCAAATGGAAGCCCTGAGTGTCCTCTAAACGATGCAATTTGTTTGACCCACCTAGCTTATATACTCCGGCCGCTAGAGGTCGCAGAAGGGTGGAAAAACACCTGTGTGCAGGGCAAAATGACTCATGGTGCATTCTATAGGATTCCCACGCTCCTGGTGGTGGTAGGCGGGTGATTGATGATGCAAATGGAAGCCCCGAGTGTCCTCTAGGTGATCCACTAGGTTTCATCCCCCCCTCTCATATACCCCCTTAACTGGAAACACAAAAAAGGTAAAAAGTAGAAATTTTGAAATTTTCACTTTTTTGTTGATTGCCACTCACCTGTTCAACCTATATCTAAGATTGATGTCTCTAATTAACGTGCACCTGTGCGGCTACATGAATCAAATAGTTTGCGCCCATCTTAGATCACCCTGTTTAGGCGCTAATGGCCGCAAAAGGGTGACACGTTAAATTCCAAAGTGTTTTTTTGGTGAATTGCCACGCCCTATTGGTGGTAGGCGGGTGATTGATGATGCAAATGGAAGCCCTGAGTGTCCTCTAAACGATGCAATTTGTTTGACCCACCTAGCTTATATACTCCGGCCGCTAGAGGTCGCAGAAGGGTGGAAAAACACCTGTGTGCAGGGCAAAATGACTCATGGTGCATTCTATAGGATTCCCACGCTCCTGGTGGTGGTAGGCGGGGTGATTGATGATGCAAATGGAAGCCCCGAGTGTCCTCTAGGTGATCCACTAGGTTTCATCCCCCCCTCTCATATACCCCCTTAACTGGAAACACAAAAAGGTAAAAAGTAGAAATTTTGAAATTTTCACTTTTTTGTTGATTGCCACTCACCTGTTCAACCTATATCTAAGATTGATGTCTCTAATTAACGTGCACCTGTGCGGCTACATGAATCAAATAGTTTGCGCCATCTTAGATCACCCTGTTTAGGCGCTAATGGCCGCAAAAGGGTGACACGTTAAATTCCAAAGTGTTTTTTGGTGAATTGCCACGCCCCTATTGGTGGTAGGCGGGTGATTGATGATGCAAATGGAAGCCCTGAGTGTCCTCTAAACGATGCAATTTGTTTGACCCACCTAGCTTATATACTCCGGCCGCTAGAGGTCGCAGAAGGGTGGAAAAACACCTGTGTGCAGGGCAAAATGACTCATGGTGCATTCTATAGGATTCCCACGCTCCTGGTGGTGGTAGGCGGGTGATTGATGATGCAAATGGAAGCCCCGAGTGTCCTCTAGGTGATCCACTAGGTTTCATCCCCCCCTCTCATATACCCCCTTAACTGGAAACACAAAAAAGGTAAAAAGTAGAAATTTTGAAATTTTCACTTTTTTGTTGATTGCCACTCACCTGTTCAACCTATATCTAAGATTGATGTCTCTAATTAACGTGCACCTGTGCGGGCTACATGAATCAAATAGTTTGCGCCATCTTAGATCACCCTGTTTAGGCGCTAATGGCCGCAAAAGGGTGACACGTTAAATTCCAAAGTGTTTTTTGGTGAATTGCCACGCCCCTATTGGTGGTAGGCGGGTGATTGATGATGCAAATGGAAGCCCTGAGTGTCCTCTAAACGATGCAATTTGTTTGACCCACCTAGCTTATATACTCCGGCCCGCTAGAGGTCGCAGAAGGGTGGAAAAACACCTGTGTGCAGGGCAAAATGACTCATGGTGCATTCTATAGGATTCCCACGCTCCTGGTGGTGGTAGGCGGGTGATTGATGATGCAAATGGAAGCCCCGAGTGTCCTCTAGGTGATCCACTAGGTTTCATCCCCCCCTCTCATATACCCCCTTAACTGGAAACACAAAAAAGGTAAAAAGTAGAAATTTTGAAATTTTCACTTTTTTGTTGATTGCCACTCACCTGTTCAACCTATATCTAAGATTGATGTCTCTAATTAACGTGCACCTGTGCGGCTACATGAATCAAATAGTTTGCGCCATCTTAGATCACCCTGTTTAGGCGCTAATGGCCGCAAAAGGGTGACACGTTAAATTCCAAAGTGTTTTTTGGTGAATTGCCACGCCCCTATTGGTGGTAGGCGGGTGATTGATGATGCAAATGGAAGCCCTGAGTGTCCTCTAAACGATGCAATTTGTTTGACCCACCTAGCTTATATACTCCGGCCGCTAGAGGTCGCAGAAGGGTGGAAAAACACCTGTGTGCAGGGCAAAATGACTCATGGTGCATTCTATAGGATTCCCACGCTCCTGGTGGTGGTAGGCGGGTGATTGATGATGCAAATGGAAGCCCCGAGTGTCCTCTAGGTGATCCACTAGGTTTCATCCCCCCCTCTCATATACCCCCTTAACTGGAAACACAAAAAAGGTAAAAAGTAGAAATTTTGAAATTTTCACTTTTTTGTTGATTGCCACTCACCTGTTCAACCTATATCTAAGATTGATGTCTCTAATTAACGTGCACCTGTGCGGCTACATGAATCAAATAGTTTGCGCCATCTTAGATCACCCTGTTTAGGCGCTAATGGCCCGCAAAAGGGTGACACGTTAAATTCCAAAGTGTTTTTTGGTGAATTGCCACGCCCCTATTGGTGGTAGGCGGGTGATTGATGATGCAAATGGAAGCCCTGAGTGTCCTCTAAACGATGCAATTTGTTTGACCCACCTAGCTTATATACTCCGGCCGCTAGAGGTCGCAGAAGGGTGGAAAAACACCTGTGTGCAGGGCAAAATGACTCATGGTGCATTCTATAGGATTCCACGCTCCTGGTGGTGGTAGGCGGGTGATTGATGATGCAAATGGAAGCCCCGAGTGTCCTCTAGGTGATCCACTAGGTTTCATCCCCCCCTCTCATATACCCCCTTAACTGGAAACACAAAAAAGGTAAAAAGTAGAAATTTTGAAATTTTCACTTTTTTGTTGATTGCCACTCACCTGTTCAACCTATATCTAAGATTGATGTCTCTAATTAACGTGCACCTGTGCGGCTACATGAATCAAATAGTTTGCGCCATCTTAGATCACCCTGTTTAGGCGCTAATGGCCGCAAAAGGGTGACACGTTTAAATTCCAAAGTGTTTTTTGGTGAATTGCCACGCCCCTATTGGTGGTAGGCGGGTGATTGATGATGCAAATGGAAGCCCTGAGTGTCCTCTAAACGATGCAATTTGTTTGACCCACCTAGCTTATATACTCCGGCCGCTAGAGGTCGCAGAAGGGTGGAAAAACACCTGTGTGCAGGGCAAAATGACTCATGGTGCATTCTATAGGATTCCCACGCTCCTGGTGGTGGTAGGCGGGTGATTGATGATGCAAATGGAAGCCCCGAGTGTCCTCTAGGTGATCCACTAGGTTTCATCCCCCCTCTCATATACCCCCTTAACTGGAAACACAAAAAAGGTAAAAAGTAGAAATTTTGAAATTTTCACTTTTTTGTTGATTGCCACTCACCTGTTCAACCTATATCTAAGATTGATGTCTCTAATTAACGTGCACCTGTGCGGCTACATGAATCAAATAGTTTGCGCCATCTTAGATCACCCTGTTTAGGCGCTAATGGCCGCAAAAGGGTGACACGTTAAATTCCAAAGTGTTTTTTGGTGAATTGCCACGCCCCTATTGGTGGTAGGCGGGTGATTGATGATGCAAATGGAAGCCCTGAGTGTCCTCTAAACGATGCAATTTGTTTGACCCACCTAGCTTATATACTCCGGCCGCTAGAGGTCGCAGAAGGGTGGAAAAACACCTGTGTGCAGGGCAAAATGACTCATGGTGCATTCTATAGGATTCCCACGCTCCTGGTGGTGGTAGGCGGGTGATTGATGATGCAAATGGAAGCCCCGAGTGTCCTCTAGGTGATCCACTAGGTTTCATCCCCCCCTCTCATATACCCCCTTAACTGGAAACACAAAAAAGGTAAAAAGTAGAAATTTTGAAATTTTCACTTTTTTGTTGATTGCCACTCACCTGTTCAACCTATATCTAAGATTGATGTCTCTAATTAACGTGCACCCTGTGCGGCTACATGAATCAAATAGTTTGCGCCATCTTAGATCACCCTGTTTAGGCGCTAATGGCCGCAAAAGGGTGACACGTTAAATTCCAAGTGTTTTTTGGTGAATTGCCACGCCCCTATTGGTGGTAGGCGGGTGATTGATGATGCAAATGGAAGCCCTGAGTGTCCTCTAAACGATGCAATTTGTTTGACCCACCTAGCTTATATACTCCGGCCGCTAGAGGTCGCAGAAGGGTGGAAAAACACCTGTGTGCAGGGCAAAATGACTCATGGTGCATTCTATAGGATTCCCACGCTCCTGGTGGTGGTAGGCGGGTGATTGATGATGCAAATGGAAGCCCCGAGTGTCCTCTAGGTGATCCACTAGGTTTCATCCCCCCCTCTCATATACCCCCTTAACTGGAAACACAAAAAAGGTAAAAAGTAGAAATTTTGAAATTTTCACTTTTTTGTTGATTGCCACTCACCTGTTCAACCTATATCTAAGATTGATGTCTCTAATTAACGTGCACCTGTGCGGCTACATGAATCAAATAGTTTGCGCCATCTTAGATCACCCTGTTTAGGCGCTAATGGCCGCAAAAGGGTGACACGTTAAATTCCAAAGTGTTTTTTTGGTGAATTGCCACGCCCCTATTGGTGGTAGGCGGGTGATTGATGATGCAAATGGAAGCCCTGAGTGTCCTCTAAACGATGCAATTTGTTTGACCCACCTAGCTTATATACTCCGGCCGCTAGAGGTCGCAGAAGGGTGGAAAAACACCTGTGTGCAGGGCAAAATGACTCATGGTGCATTCTATAGGATTCCCACGCTCCTGGTGGTGGTAGGCGGGTGATTGATGATGCAAATGGAAGCCCCGAGTGTCCTCTAGGTGATCCACTAGGTTTCATCCCCCCCTCTCATATACCCCCTTAACTGGAAACACAAAAAAGGTAAAAAAGTAGAAATTTTGAAATTTTCACTTTTTTGTTGATTGCCACTCACCTGTTCAACCTATATCTAAGATTGATGTCTCTAATTAACGTGCACCTGTGCGGCTACATGAATCAAATAGTTTGCGCCATCTTAGATCACCCTGTTTAGGCGCTAATGGCCGCAAAAGGGTGACACGTTAAATTCCAAAGTGTTTTTTGGTGAATTGCCACGCCCCTATTGGTGGTAGGCGGGGTGATTGATGATGCAAATGGAAGCCCTGAGTGTCCTCTAAACGATGCAATTTGTTTGACCCACCTAGCTTATATACTCCGGCCGCTAGAGGTCGCAGAAGGGTGGAAAAACACCTGTGTGCAGGGCAAAATGACTCATGGTGCATTCTATAGGATTCCCACGCTCCTGGTGGTGGTAGGCGGGTGATTGATGATGCAAATGGAAGCCCCGAGTGTCCTCTAGGTGATCCACTAGGTTTCATCCCCCCCCTCTCATATACCCCCTTAACTGGAAACACAAAAAGGTAAAAAGTAGAAATTTTGAAATTTTCACTTTTTTGTTGATTGCCACTCACCTGTTCAACCTATATCTAAGATTGATGTCTCTAATTAACGTGCACCTGTGCGGCTACATGAATCAAATAGTTTGCGCCATCTTAGATCACCCTGTTTAGGCGCTAATGGCCGCAAAAGGGTGACACGTTAAATTCCAAAGTGTTTTTTGGTGAATTGCCACGCCCCTATTGGTGGTAGGCGGGTGATTGATGATGCAAATGGAAGCCCTGAGTGTCCTCTAAACGATGCAATTTGTTTGACCCACCTAGCTTATATACTCCGGCCGCTAGAGGTCGCAGAAGGGTGGAAAAACACCTGTGTGCAGGGCAAAATGACTCATGGTGCATTCTATAGGATTCCACGCTCCTGGTGGTGGTAGGCGGGTGATTGATGATGCAAATGGAAGCCCCGAGTGTCCTCTAGGTGATCCACTAGGTTTCATCCCCCCCTCTCATATACCCCCTTAACTGGAAACACAAAAAAGGTAAAAAGTAGAAATTTTAAAAAGTAGAAATTTTGAAATTTTCACTTTTTTGTTGATTGCCACTCACCTGTTCAACCTATATCTAAGATTGATGTCTCTAATTAACGTGCACCTGTGCGGCTACATGAATCAAATAGTTTGCGCCATCTTAGATCACCCTGTTTAGGCGCTAATGGCCGCAAAAGGGTGACACGTTAAATTCCAAAGTGTTTTTTGGTGAATTGCCACGCCCTATTGGTTGGTAGGCGGGTGATTGATGATGCAAATGGAAGCCCTGAGTGTCCTCTAAACGATGCAATTTGTTTGACCCACCTAGCTTATATACTCCGGCCGCTAGAGGTCGCAGAAGGGTGGAAAAACACCTGTGTGCAGGGCAAAATGACTCATGGTGCATTCTATAGGATTCCCACGCTCCTGGTGGTGGTAGGCGGGTGATTGATGATGCAAATGGAAGCCCCGAGTGTCCTCTAGGTGATCCACTAGGTTTCATCCCCCCCTCTCATATACCCCCCTTAACTGGAAACACAAAAAAGGTAAAAAGTAGAAATTTTGAAATTTTCACTTTTTTGTTGATTGCCACTCACCTGTTCAACCTATATCTAAGATTGATGTCTCTAATTAACGTGCACCTGTGCGGCTACATGAATCAAATAGTTTGCGCCATCTTAGATCACCCTGTTTAGGCGCTAATGGCCGCAAAAGGGTGACACGTTAAATTCCAAAGTGTTTTTTGGTGAATTGCCACGCCCCTATTGGTGGTAGGCGGGTGATTGATGATGCAAATGGAAGCCCTGAGTGTCCTCTAAACGATGCAATTTGTTTGACCCACCTAGCTTATATACTCCGGCCGCTAGAGGTCGCAGAAGGGTGGAAAAACACCTGTGTGCAGGGCAAAATGACTCATGGTGCATTCTATAGGATTCCCACGCTCCTGGTGGTGGTAGGCGGGTGATTGATGATGCAAATGGAAGCCCCGAGTGTCCTCTAGGTGATCCACTAGGTTTCATCCCCCCCTCTCATATACCCCCTTAACTGGAAACACAAAAAAGGTAAAAAGTAGAAATTTTGAAATTTTCACTTTTTTGTTGATTGCCACTCACCTGTTCAACCTATATCTAAGATTGATGTCTCTAATTAACGTGCACCTGTGCGGCTACATGAATCAAATAGTTTGCGCCATCTTAGATCACCCTGTTTAGGCGCTAATGGCCGCAAAAGGGTGACACGTTAAATTCCAAAGTGTTTTTTGGTGAATTGCCACGCCCCTATTGGTGGTAGGCGGGTGATTGATGATGCAAATGGAAGCCCTGAGTGTCCTCTAAACGATGCAATTTGTTTGACCCACCTAGCTTATATACTCCGGCCGCTAGAGGTCGCAGAAGGGTGGAAAAACACCTGTGTGCAGGGCAAAATGACTCATGGTGCATTCTATAGGATTCCCACGCTCCTGGTGGTGGTAGGCGGGTGATTGATGATGCAAATGGAAGCCCCGAGTGTCCTCTAGGTGATCCACTAGGTTTCATCCCCCCCTCTCATATACCCCCTTAACTGGAAACACAAAAAAGGTAAAAAGTAGAAATTTTGAAATTTTCACTTTTTTGTTGATTGCCACTCACCTGTTCAACCTATATCTAAGATTGATGTCTCTAATTAACGTGCACCTGTGCGGCTACATGAATCAAATAGTTTGCGCCATCTTAGATCACCCTGTTTAGGCGCTAATGGCCGCAAAAGGGTGACACGTTAAATTCCAAAGTGTTTTTTGGTGAATTGCCACGCCCCTATTGGTGGTAGGCGGGTGATTGATGATGCAAATGGAAGCCCTGAGTGTCCTCTAAACGATGCAATTTGTTTGACCCACCTAGCTTATATACTCCGGCCGCTAGAGGTCGCAGAAGGGTGGAAAAACACCTGTGTGCAGGGCAAAATGACTCATGGTGCATTCTATAGGATTCCCACGCTCCTGGTGGTGGTAGGCGGGTGATTGATGATGCAAATGGAAGCCCCGAGTGTCCTCTAGGTGATCCACTAGGTTTCATCCCCCCCTCTCATATACCCCCTTAACTGGAAACACAAAAAAGGTAAAAAGTAGAAATTTTGAAATTTTCACTTTTTTGTTGATTGCCACTCACCTGTTCAACCTATATCTAAGATTGATGTCTCTAATTAACGTGCACCTGTGCGGCTACATGAATCAAATAGTTTGCGCCATCTTAGATCACCCTGTTTAGGCGCTAATGGCCGCAAAAGGGTGACACGTTAAATTCCAAAGTGTTTTTTGGTGAATTGCCACGCCCCTATTGGTGGTAGGCGGGTGATTGATGATGCAAATGGAAGCCCTGAGTGTCCTCTAAACGATGCAATTTGTTTGACCCACCTAGCTTATATACTCCGGCCGCTAGAGGTCGCAGAAGGGTGGAAAAACACCTGTGTGCAGGGCAAAATGACTCATGGTGCATTCTATAGGATTCCCACGCTCCTGGTGGTGGTAGGCGGGTGATTGATGATGCAAATGGAAGCCCCGAGTGTCCTCTAGGTGATCCACTAGGTTTCATCCCCCCCTCTCATATACCCCCTTAACTGGAAACACAAAAAAGGTAAAAAGTAGAAATTTTGAAATTTTCACTTTTTTGTTGATTGCCACTCACCTGTTCAACCTATATCTAAGATTGATGTCTCTAATTAACGTGCACCTGTGCGGCTACATGAATCAAATAGTTTGCGCCATCTTAGATCACCCTGTTTAGGCGCTAATGGCCGCAAAAGGGTGACACGTTAAATTCCAAAGTGTTTTTTGGTGAATTGCCACGCCCCTATTGGTGGTAGGCGGGTGATTGATGATGCAAATGGAAGCCCTGAGTGTCCTCTAAACGATGCAATTTGTTTGACCCACCTAGCTTATATACTCCGGCCGCTAGAGGTCGCAGAAGGGTGGAAAAACACCTGTGTGCAGGGCAAAATGACTCATGGTGCATTCTATAGGATTCCCACGCTCCTGGTGGTGGTAGGCGGGTGATTGATGATGCAAATGGAAGCCCCGAGTGTCCTCTAGGTGATCCACTAGGTTTCATCCCCCCCTCTCATATACCCCCTTAACTGGAAACACAAAAAAGGTAAAAAGTAGAAATTTTGAAATTTTCACTTTTTTGTTGATTGCCACTCACCTGTTCAACCTATATCTAAGATTGATGTCTCTAATTAACGTGCACCTGTGCGGCTACATGAATCAAATAGTTTGCGCCATCTTAGATCACCCTGTTTAGGCGCTAATGGCCGCAAAAGGGTGACACGTTAAATTCCAAAGTGTTTTTTGGTGAATTGCCACGCCCCTATTGGTGGTAGGCGGGTGATTGATGATGCAAATGGAAGCCCTGAGTGTCCTCTAAACGATGCAATTTGTTTGACCCACCTAGCTTATATACTCCGGCCGCTAGAGGTCGCAGAAGGGTGGAAAAACACCTGTGTGCAGGGCAAAATGACTCATGGTGCATTCTATAGGATTCCCACGCTCCTGGTGGTGGTAGGCGGGTGATTGATGATGCAAATGGAAGCCCCGAGTGTCCTCTAGGTGATCCACTAGGTTTCATCCCCCCCTCTCATATACCCCCTTAACTGGAAACACAAAAAAGGTAAAAAGTAGAAATTTTGAAATTTTCACTTTTTTGTTGATTGCCACTCACCTGTTCAACCTATATCTAAGATTGATGTCTCTAATTAACGTGCACCTGTGCGGCTACATGAATCAAATAGTTTGCGCCATCTTAGATCACCCTGTTTAGGCGCTAATGGCCGCAAAAGGGTGACACGTTAAATTCCAAAGTGTTTTTTGGTGAATTGCCACGCCCCTATTGGTGGTAGGCGGGTGATTGATGATGCAAATGGAAGCCCTGAGTGTCCTCTAAACGATGCAATTTGTTTGACCCACCTAGCTTATATACTCCGGCCGCTAGAGGTCGCAGAAGGGTGGAAAAACACCTGTGTGCAGGGCAAAATGACTCATGGTGCATTCTATAGGATTCCCACGCTCCTGGTGGTGGTAGGCGGGTGATTGATGATGCAAATGGAAGCCCCGAGTGTCCTCTAGGTGATCCACTAGGTTTCATCCCCCCCTCTCATATACCCCCTTAACTGGAAACACAAAAAAGGTAAAAAGTAGAAATTTTGAAATTTTCACTTTTTTGTTGATTGCCACTCACCTGTTCAACCTATATCTAAGATTGATGTCTCTAATTAACGTGCACCTGTGCGGCTACATGAATCAAATAGTTTGCGCCATCTTAGATCACCCTGTTTAGGCGCTAATGGCCGCAAAAGGGTGACACGTTAAATTCCAAAGTGTTTTTTGGTGAATTGCCACGCCCCTATTGGTGGTAGGCGGGTGATTGATGATGCAAATGGAAGCCCTGAGTGTCCTCTAAACGATGCAATTTGTTTGACCCACCTAGCTTATATACTCCGGCCGCTAGAGGTCGCAGAAGGGTGGAAAAACACCTGTGTGCAGGGCAAAATGACTCATGGTGCATTCTATAGGATTCCCACGCTCCTGGTGGTGGTAGGCGGGTGATTGATGATGCAAATGGAAGCCCCGAGTGTCCTCTAGGTGATCCACTAGGTTTCATCCCCCCCTCTCATATACCCCCTTAACTGGAAACACAAAAAAGGTAAAAAGTAGAAATTTTGAAATTTTCACTTTTTTGTTGATTGCCACTCACCTGTTCAACCTATATCTAAGATTGATGTCTCTAATTAACGTGCACCTGTGCGGCTACATGAATCAAATAGTTTGCGCCATCTTAGATCACCCTGTTTAGGCGCTAATGGCCGCAAAAGGGTGACACGTTAAATTCCAAAGTGTTTTTTGGTGAATTGCCACGCCCCTATTGGTGGTAGGCGGGTGATTGATGATGCAAATGGAAGCCCTGAGTGTCCTCTAAACGATGCAATTTGTTTGACCCACCTAGCTTATATACTCCGGCCGCTAGAGGTCGCAGAAGGGTGGAAAAACACCTGTGTGCAGGGCAAAATGACTCATGGTGCATTCTATAGGATTCCCACGCTCCTGGTGGTGGTAGGCGGGTGATTGATGATGCAAATGGAAGCCCCGAGTGTCCTCTAGGTGATCCACTAGGTTTCATCCCCCCCTCTCATATACCCCCTTAACTGGAAACACAAAAAAGGTAAAAAGTAGAAATTTTGAAATTTTCACTTTTTTGTTGATTGCCACTCACCTGTTCAACCTATATCTAAGATTGATGTCTCTAATTAACGTGCACCTGTGCGGCTACATGAATCAAATAGTTTGCGCCATCTTAGATCACCCTGTTTAGGCGCTAATGGCCGCAAAAGGGTGACACGTTAAATTCCAAAGTGTTTTTTGGTGAATTGCCACGCCCCTATTGGTGGTAGGCGGGTGATTGATGATGCAAATGGAAGCCCTGAGTGTCCTCTAAACGATGCAATTTGTTTGACCCACCTAGCTTATATACTCCGGCCGCTAGAGGTCGCAGAAGGGTGGAAAAACACCTGTGTGCAGGGCAAAATGACTCATGGTGCATTCTATAGGATTCCCACGCTCCTGGTGGTGGTAGGCGGGTGATTGATGATGCAAATGGAAGCCCCGAGTGTCCTCTAGGTGATCCACTAGGTTTCATCCCCCCCTCTCATATACCCCCTTAACTGGAAACACAAAAAAGGTAAAAAGTAGAAATTTTGAAATTTTCACTTTTTTGTTGATTGCCACTCACCTGTTCAACCTATATCTAAGATTGATGTCTCTAATTAACGTGCACCTGTGCGGCTACATGAATCAAATAGTTTGCGCCATCTTAGATCACCCTGTTTAGGCGCTAATGGCCGCAAAAGGGTGACACGTTAAATTCCAAAGTGTTTTTTGGTGAATTGCCACGCCCCTATTGGTGGTAGGCGGGTGATTGATGATGCAAATGGAAGCCCTGAGTGTCCTCTAAACGATGCAATTTGTTTGACCCACCTAGCTTATATACTCCGGCCGCTAGAGGTCGCAGAAGGGTGGAAAAACACCTGTGTGCAGGGCAAAATGACTCATGGTGCATTCTATAGGATTCCCACGCTCCTGGTGGTGGTAGGCGGGTGATTGATGATGCAAATGGAAGCCCCGAGTGTCCTCTAGGTGATCCACTAGGTTTCATCCCCCCCTCTCATATACCCCCTTAACTGGAAACACAAAAAAGGTAAAAAGTAGAAATTTTGAAATTTTCACTTTTTTGTTGATTGCCACTCACCTGTTCAACCTATATCTAAGATTGATGTCTCTAATTAACGTGCACCTGTGCGGCTACATGAATCAAATAGTTTGCGCCATCTTAGATCACCCTGTTTAGGCGCTAATGGCCGCAAAAGGGTGACACGTTAAATTCCAAAGTGTTTTTTGGTGAATTGCCACGCCCCTATTGGTGGTAGGCGGGTGATTGATGATGCAAATGGAAGCCCTGAGTGTCCTCTAAACGATGCAATTTGTTTGACCCACCTAGCTTATATACTCCGGCCGCTAGAGGTCGCAGAAGGGTGGAAAAACACCTGTGTGCAGGGCAAAATGACTCATGGTGCATTCTATAGGATTCCCACGCTCCTGGTGGTGGTAGGCGGGTGATTGATGATGCAAATGGAAGCCCCGAGTGTCCTCTAGGTGATCCACTAGGTTTCATCCCCCCCTCTCATATACCCCCTTAACTGGAAACACAAAAAAGGTAAAAAGTAGAAATTTTGAAATTTTCACTTTTTTGTTGATTGCCACTCACCTGTTCAACCTATATCTAAGATTGATGTCTCTAATTAACGTGCACCTGTGCGGCTACATGAATCAAATAGTTTGCGCCATCTTAGATCACCCTGTTTAGGCGCTAATGGCCGCAAAAGGGTGACACGTTAAATTCCAAAGTGTTTTTTGGTGAATTGCCACGCCCCTATTGGTGGTAGGCGGGTGATTGATGATGCAAATGGAAGCCCTGAGTGTCCTCTAAACGATGCAATTTGTTTGACCCACCTAGCTTATATACTCCGGCCGCTAGAGGTCGCAGAAGGGTGGAAAAACACCTGTGTGCAGGGCAAAATGACTCATGGTGCATTC
This sequence comes from Bactrocera oleae, assembly GCF_042242935.1. Taxonomy (NCBI): domain Eukaryota; kingdom Metazoa; phylum Arthropoda; class Insecta; order Diptera; family Tephritidae; genus Bactrocera; species Bactrocera oleae. Next base: position 46,660 of record NW_027212761.1, on the reverse strand, counting down.
TATAGGATTCCCACGCTCCTGGTGGTGGTAGGCGGGTGATTGATGATGCAAATGGAAGCCCCGAGTGTCCTCTAGGTGATCCACTAGGTTTCATCCCCCCCTCTCATATACCCCCTTAACTGGAAACACAAAAAAGGTAAAAAGTAGAAATTTTGAAATTTTCACTTTTTTGTTGATTGCCACTCACCTGTTCAACCTATATCTAAGATTGATGTCTCTAATTAACGTGCACCTGTGCGGCTACATGAATCAAATAGTTTGCGCCATCTTAGATCACCCTGTTTAGGCGCTAATGGCCGCAAAAGGGTGACACGTTAAATTCCAAAGTGTTTTTTGGTGAATTGCCACGCCCCTATTGGTGGTAGGCGGGTGATTGATGATGCAAATGGAAGCCCTGAGTGTCCTCTAAACGATGCAATTTGTTTGACCCACCTAGCTTATATACTCCGGCCGCTAGAGGTCGCAGAAGGGTGGAAAAACACCTGTGTGCAGGGCAAAATGACTCATGGTGCATTCTATAGGATTCCCACGCTCCTGGTGGTGGTAGGCGGGTGATTGATGATGCAAATGGAAGCCCCGAGTGTCCTCTAGGTGATCCACTAGGTTTCATCCCCCCCTCTCATATACCCCCTTAACTGGAAACACAAAAAAGGTAAAAAGTAGAAATTTTGAAATTTTCACTTTTTTGTTGATTGCCACTCACCTGTTCAACCTATATCTAAGATTGATGTCTCTAATTAACGTGCACCTGTGCGGCTACATGAATCAAATAGTTTGCGCCATCTTAGATCACCCTGTTTAGGCGCTAATGGCCGCAAAAGGGTGACACGTTAAATTCCAAAGTGTTTTTTGGTGAATTGCCACGCCCCTATTGGTGGTAGGCGGGTGATTGATGATGCAAATGGAAGCCCTGAGTGTCCTCTAAACGATGCAATTTGTTTGACCCACCTAGCTTATATACTCCGGCCGCTAGAGGTCGCAGAAGGGTGGAAAAACACCTGTGTGCAGGGCAAAATGACTCATGGTGCATTCTATAGGATTCCCACGCTCCTGGTGGTGGTAGGCGGGTGATTGATGATGCAAATGGAAGCCCCGAGTGTCCTCTAGGTGATCCACTAGGTTTCATCCCCCCCTCTCATATACCCCCTTAACTGGAAACACAAAAAAGGTAAAAAGTAGAAATTTTGAAATTTTCACTTTTTTGTTGATTGCCACTCACCTGTTCAACCTATATCTAAGATTGATGTCTCTAATTAACGTGCACCTGTGCGGCTACATGAATCAAATAGTTTGCGCCATCTTAGATCACCCTGTTTAGGCGCTAATGGCCGCAAAAGGGTGACACGTTAAATTCCAAAGTGTTTTTTGGTGAATTGCCACGCCCCTATTGGTGGTAGGCGGGTGATTGATGATGCAAATGGAAGCCCTGAGTGTCCTCTAAACGATGCAATTTGTTTGACCCACCTAGCTTATATACTCCGGCCGCTAGAGGTCGCAGAAGGGTGGAAAAACACCTGTGTGCAGGGCAAAATGACTCATGGTGCATTCTATAGGATTCCCACGCTCCTGGTGGTGGTAGGCGGGTGATTGATGATGCAAATGGAAGCCCCGAGTGTCCTCTAGGTGATCCACTAGGTTTCATCCCCCCCTCTCATATACCCCCTTAACTGGAAACACAAAAAAGGTAAAAAGTAGAAATTTTGAAATTTTCACTTTTTTGTTGATTGCCACTCACCTGTTCAACCTATATCTAAGATTGATGTCTCTAATTAACGTGCACCTGTGCGGCTACATGAATCAAATAGTTTGCGCCATCTTAGATCACCCTGTTTAGGCGCTAATGGCCGCAAAAGGGTGACACGTTAAATTCCAAAGTGTTTTTTGGTGAATTGCCACGCCCCTATTGGTGGTAGGCGGGTGATTGATGATGCAAATGGAAGCCCTGAGTGTCCTCTAAACGATGCAATTTGTTTGACCCACCTAGCTTATATACTCCGGCCGCTAGAGGTCGCAGAAGGGTGGAAAAACACCTGTGTGCAGGGCAAAATGACTCATGGTGCATTCTATAGGATTCCCACGCTCCTGGTGGTGGTAGGCGGGTGATTGATGATGCAAATGGAAGCCCCGAGTGTCCTCTAGGTGATCCACTAGGTTTCATCCCCCCCTCTCATATACCCCCTTAACTGGAAACACAAAAAAGGTAAAAAGTAGAAATTTTGAAATTTTCACTTTTTTGTTGATTGCCACTCACCTGTTCAACCTATATCTAAGATTGATGTCTCTAATTAACGTGCACCTGTGCGGCTACATGAATCAAATAGTTTGCGCCATCTTAGATCACCCTGTTTAGGCGCTAATGGCCGCAAAAGGGTGACACGTTAAATTCCAAAGTGTTTTTTGGTGAATTGCCACGCCCCTATTGGTGGTAGGCGGGTGATTGATGATGCAAATGGAAGCCCTGAGTGTCCTCTAAACGATGCAATTTGTTTGACCCACCTAGCTTATATACTCCGGCCGCTAGAGGTCGCAGAAGGGTGGAAAAACACCTGTGTGCAGGGCAAAATGACTCATGGTGCATTCTATAGGATTCCCACGCTCCTGGTGGTGGTAGGCGGGTGATTGATGATGCAAATGGAAGCCCCGAGTGTCCTCTAGGTGATCCACTAGGTTTCATCCCCCCCTCTCATATACCCCCTTAACTGGAAACACAAAAAAGGTAAAAAGTAGAAATTTTGAAATTTTCACTTTTTTGTTGATTGCCACTCACCTGTTCAACCTATATCTAAGATTGATGTCTCTAATTAACGTGCACCTGTGCGGCTACATGAATCAAATAGTTTGCGCCATCTTAGATCACCCTGTTTAGGCGCTAATGGCCGCAAAAGGGTGACACGTTAAATTCCAAAGTGTTTTTTGGTGAATTGCCACGCCCCTATTGGTGGTAGGCGGGTGATTGATGATGCAAATGGAAGCCCTGAGTGTCCTCTAAACGATGCAATTTGTTTGACCCACCTAGCTTATATACTCCGGCCGCTAGAGGTCGCAGAAGGGTGGAAAAACACCTGTGTGCAGGGCAAAATGACTCATGGTGCATTCTATAGGATTCCCACGCTCCTGGTGGTGGTAGGCGGGTGATTGATGATGCAAATGGAAGCCCCGAGTGTCCTCTAGGTGATCCACTAGGTTTCATCCCCCCCTCTCATATACCCCCTTAACTGGAAACACAAAAAAGGTAAAAAGTAGAAATTTTGAAATTTTCACTTTTTTGTTGATTGCCACTCACCTGTTCAACCTATATCTAAGATTGATGTCTCTAATTAACGTGCACCTGTGCGGCTACATGAATCAAATAGTTTGCGCCATCTTAGATCACCCTGTTTAGGCGCTAATGGCCGCAAAAGGGTGACACGTTAAATTCCAAAGTGTTTTTTGGTGAATTGCCACGCCCCTATTGGTGGTAGGCGGGTGATTGATGATGCAAATGGAAGCCCTGAGTGTCCTCTAAACGATGCAATTTGTTTGACCCACCTAGCTTATATACTCCGGCCGCTAGAGGTCGCAGAAGGGTGGAAAAACACCTGTGTGCAGGGCAAAATGACTCATGGTGCATTCTATAGGATTCCCACGCTCCTGGTGGTGGTAGGCGGGTGATTGATGATGCAAATGGAAGCCCCGAGTGTCCTCTAGGTGATCCACTAGGTTTCATCCCCCCCTCTCATATACCCCCTTAACTGGAAACACAAAAAAGGTAAAAAGTAGAAATTTTGAAATTTTCACTTTTTTGTTGATTGCCACTCACCTGTTCAACCTATATCTAAGATTGATGTCTCTAATTAACGTGCACCTGTGCGGCTACATGAATCAAATAGTTTGCGCCATCTTAGATCACCCTGTTTAGGCGCTAATGGCCGCAAAAGGGTGACACGTTAAATTCCAAAGTGTTTTTTGGTGAATTGCCACGCCCCTATTGGTGGTAGGCGGGTGATTGATGATGCAAATGGAAGCCCTGAGTGTCCTCTAAACGATGCAATTTGTTTGACCCACCTAGCTTATATACTCCGGCCGCTAGAGGTCGCAGAAGGGTGGAAAAACACCTGTGTGCAGGGCAAAATGACTCATGGTGCATTCTATAGGATTCCCACGCTCCTGGTGGTGGTAGGCGGGTGATTGATGATGCAAATGGAAGCCCCGAGTGTCCTCTAGGTGATCCACTAGGTTTCATCCCCCCCTCTCATATACCCCCTTAACTGGAAACACAAAAAAGGTAAAAAGTAGAAATTTTGAAATTTTCACTTTTTTGTTGATTGCCACTCACCTGTTCAACCTATATCTAAGATTGATGTCTCTAATTAACGTGCACCTGTGCGGCTACATGAATCAAATAGTTTGCGCCATCTTAGATCACCCTGTTTAGGCGCTAATGGCCGCAAAAGGGTGACACGTTAAATTCCAAAGTGTTTTTTGGTGAATTGCCACGCCCCTATTGGTGGTAGGCGGGTGATTGATGATGCAAATGGAAGCCCTGAGTGTCCTCTAAACGATGCAATTTGTTTGACCCACCTAGCTTATATACTCCGGCCGCTAGAGGTCGCAGAAGGGTGGAAAAACACCTGTGTGCAGGGCAAAATGACTCATGGTGCATTCTATAGGATTCCCACGCTCCTGGTGGTGGTAGGCGGGTGATTGATGATGCAAATGGAAGCCCCGAGTGTCCTCTAGGTGATCCACTAGGTTTCATCCCCCCCTCTCATATACCCCCTTAACTGGAAACACAAAAAAGGTAAAAAGTAGAAATTTTGAAATTTTCACTTTTTTGTTGATTGCCACTCACCTGTTCAACCTATATCTAAGATTGATGTCTCTAATTAACGTGCACCTGTGCGGCTACATGAATCAAATAGTTTGCGCCATCTTAGATCACCCTGTTTAGGCGCTAATGGCCGCAAAAGGGTGACACGTTAAATTCCAAAGTGTTTTTTGGTGAATTGCCACGCCCCTATTGGTGGTAGGCGGGTGATTGATGATGCAAATGGAAGCCCTGAGTGTCCTCTAAACGATGCAATTTGTTTGACCCACCTAGCTTATATACTCCGGCCGCTAGAGGTCGCAGAAGGGTGGAAAAACACCTGTGTGCAGGGCAAAATGACTCATGGTGCATTCTATAGGATTCCCACGCTCCTGGTGGTGGTAGGCGGGTGATTGATGATGCAAATGGAAGCCCCGAGTGTCCTCTAGGTGATCCACTAGGTTTCATCCCCCCCTCTCATATACCCCCTTAACTGGAAACACAAAAAAGGTAAAAAGTAGAAATTTTGAAATTTTCACTTTTTTGTTGATTGCCACTCACCTGTTCAACCTATATCTAAGATTGATGTCTCTAATTAACGTGCACCTGTGCGGCTACATGAATCAAATAGTTTGCGCCATCTTAGATCACCCTGTTTAGGCGCTAATGGCCGCAAAAGGGTGACACGTTAAATTCCAAAGTGTTTTTTGGTGAATTGCCACGCCCCTATTGGTGGTAGGCGGGTGATTGATGATGCAAATGGAAGCCCTGAGTGTCCTCTAAACGATGCAATTTGTTTGACCCACCTAGCTTATATACTCCGGCCGCTAGAGGTCGCAGAAGGGTGGAAAAACACCTGTGTGCAGGGCAAAATGACTCATGGTGCATTCTATAGGATTCCCACGCTCCTGGTGGTGGTAGGCGGGTGATTGATGATGCAAATGGAAGCCCCGAGTGTCCTCTAGGTGATCCACTAGGTTTCATCCCCCCCTCTCATATACCCCCTTAACTGGAAACACAAAAAAGGTAAAAAGTAGAAATTTTGAAATTTTCACTTTTTTGTTGATTGCCACTCACCTGTTCAACCTATATCTAAGATTGATGTCTCTAATTAACGTGCACCTGTGCGGCTACATGAATCAAATAGTTTGCGCCATCTTAGATCACCCTGTTTAGGCGCTAATGGCCGCAAAAGGGTGACACGTTAAATTCCAAAGTGTTTTTTGGTGAATTGCCACGCCCCTATTGGTGGTAGGCGGGTGATTGATGATGCAAATGGAAGCCCTGAGTGTCCTCTAAACGATGCAATTTGTTTGACCCACCTAGCTTATATACTCCGGCCGCTAGAGGTCGCAGAAGGGTGGAAAAACACCTGTGTGCAGGGCAAAATGACTCATGGTGCATTCTATAGGATTCCCACGCTCCTGGTGGTGGTAGGCGGGTGATTGATGATGCAAATGGAAGCCCCGAGTGTCCTCTAGGTGATCCACTAGGTTTCATCCCCCCCTCTCATATACCCCCTTAACTGGAAACACAAAAAAGGTAAAAAGTAGAAATTTTGAAATTTTCACTTTTTTGTTGATTGCCACTCACCTGTTCAACCTATATCTAAGATTGATGTCTCTAATTAACGTGCACCTGTGCGGCTACATGAATCAAATAGTTTGCGCCATCTTAGATCACCCTGTTTAGGCGCTAATGGCCGCAAAAGGGTGACACGTTAAATTCCAAAGTGTTTTTTGGTGAATTGCCACGCCCCTATTGGTGGTAGGCGGGTGATTGATGATGCAAATGGAAGCCCTGAGTGTCCTCTAAACGATGCAATTTGTTTGACCCACCTAGCTTATATACTCCGGCCGCTAGAGGTCGCAGAAGGGTGGAAAAACACCTGTGTGCAGGGCAAAATGACTCATGGTGCATTCTATAGGATTCCCACGCTCCTGGTGGTGGTAGGCGGGTGATTGATGATGCAAATGGAAGCCCCGAGTGTCCTCTAGGTGATCCACTAGGTTTCATCCCCCCCTCTCATATACCCCCTTAACTGGAAACACAAAAAAGGTAAAAAGTAGAAATTTTGAAATTTTCACTTTTTTGTTGATTGCCACTCACCTGTTCAACCTATATCTAAGATTGATGTCTCTAATTAACGTGCACCTGTGCGGCTACATGAATCAAATAGTTTGCGCCATCTTAGATCACCCTGTTTAGGCGCTAATGGCCGCAAAAGGGTGACACGTTAAATTCCAAAGTGTTTTTTGGTGAATTGCCACGCCCCTATTGGTGGTAGGCGGGTGATTGATGATGCAAATGGAAGCCCTGAGTGTCCTCTAAACGATGCAATTTGTTTGACCCACCTAGCTTATATACTCCGGCCGCTAGAGGTCGCAGAAGGGTGGAAAAACACCTGTGTGCAGGGCAAAATGACTCATGGTGCATTCTATAGGATTCCCACGCTCCTGGTGGTGGTAGGCGGGTGATTGATGATGCAAATGGAAGCCCCGAGTGTCCTCTAGGTGATCCACTAGGTTTCATCCCCCCCTCTCATATACCCCCTTAACTGGAAACACAAAAAAGGTAAAAAGTAGAAATTTTGAAATTTTCACTTTTTTGTTGATTGCCACTCACACTGTTCAACCTATATCTAAGATTGATGTCTCTAATTAACGTGCACCTGTGCGGCTACATGAATCAAATAGTTTGCGCCATCTTAGATCACCCTGTTTAGGCGCTAATGGCCGCAAAAGGGTGACACGTTAAATTCCAAAGTGTTTTTTGGTGAATTGCCACGCCCCTATTGGTGGTAGGCGGGTGATTGATGATGCAAATGGAAGCCCTGAGTGTCCTCTAAACGATGCAATTTGTTTGACCCACCTAGCTTATATACTCCGGCCGCTAGAGGTCGCAGAAGGGTGGAAAAACACCTGTGTGCAGGGCAAAATGACTCATGGTGCATTCTATAGGATTCCCACGCTCCTGGTGGTGGTAGGCGGGTGATTGATGATGCAAATGGAAGCCCCGAGTGTCCTCTAGGTGATCCACTAGGTTTCATCCCCCCCTCTCATATACCCCCTTAACTGGAAACACAAAAAAGGTAAAAAGTAGAAATTTTGAAATTTTCACTTTTTTGTTGATTGCCACTCACCTGTTCAACCTATATCTAAGATTGATGTCTCTAATTAACGTGCACCTGTGCGGCTACATGAATCAAATAGTTTGCGCCATCTTAGATCACCCTGTTTAGGCGCTAATGGCCGCAAAAGGGTGACACGTTAAATTCCAAAGTGTTTTTTGGTGAATTGCCACGCCCCTATTGGTGGTAGGCGGGTGATTGATGATGCAAATGGAAGCCCTGAGTGTCCTCTAAACGATGCAATTTGTTTGACCCACCTAGCTTATATACTCCGGCCGCTAGAGGTCGCAGAAGGGTGGAAAAACACCTGTGTGCAGGGCAAAATGACTCATGGTGCATTCTATAGGATTCCCACGCTCCTGGTGGTGGTAGGCGGGTGATTGATGATGCAAATGGAAGCCCCGAGTGTCCTCTAGGTGATCCACTAGGTTTCATCCCCCCCTCTCATATACCCCCTTAACTGGAAACACAAAAAAGGTAAAAAGTAGAAATTTTGAAATTTTCACTTTTTTGTTGATTGCCACTCACCTGTTCAACCTATATCTAAGATTGATGTCTCTAATTAACGTGCACCTGTGCGGCTACATGAATCAAATAGTTTGCGCCATCTTAGATCACCCTGTTTAGGCGCTAATGGCCGCAAAAGGGTGACACGTTAAATTCCAAAGTGTTTTTTGGTGAATTGCCACGCCCCTATTGGTGGTAGGCGGGTGATTGATGATGCAAATGGAAGCCCTGAGTGTCCTCTAAACGATGCAATTTGTTTGACCCACCTAGCTTATATACTCCGGCCGCTAGAGGTCGCAGAAGGGTGGAAAAACACCTGTGTGCAGGGCAAAATGACTCATGGTGCATTCTATAGGATTCCCACGCTCCTGGTGGTGGTAGGCGGGTGATTGATGATGCAAATGGAAGCCCCGAGTGTCCTCTAGGTGATCCACTAGGTTTCATCCCCCCCTCTCATATACCCCCTTAACTGGAAACACAAAAAAGGTAAAAAGTAGAAATTTTGAAATTTTCACTTTTTTGTTGATTGCCACTCACCTGTTCAACCTATATCTAAGATTGATGTCTCTAATTAACGTGCACCTGTGCGGCTACATGAATCAAATAGTTTGCGCCATCTTAGATCACCCTGTTTAGGCGCTAATGGCCGCAAAAGGGTGACACGTTAAATTCCAAAGTGTTTTTTGGTGAATTGCCACGCCCCTATTGGTGGTAGGCGGGTGATTGATGATGCAAATGGAAGCCCTGAGTGTCCTCTAAACGATGCAATTTGTTTGACCCACCTAGCTTATATACTCCGGCCGCTAGAGGTCGCAGAAGGGTGGAAAAACACCTGTGTGCAGGGCAAAATGACTCATGGTGCATTCTATAGGATTCCCACGCTCCTGGTGGTGGTAGGCGGGTGATTGATGATGCAAATGGAAGCCCCGAGTGTCCTCTAGGTGATCCACTAGGTTTCATCCCCCCCTCTCATATACCCCCTTAACTGGAAACACAAAAAAGGTAAAAAGTAGAAATTTTGAAATTTTCACTTTTTTGTTGATTGCCACTCACCTGTTCAACCTATATCTAAGATTGATGTCTCTAATTAACGTGCACCTGTGCGGCTACATGAATCAAATAGTTTGCGCCATCTTAGATCACCCTGTTTAGGCGCTAATGGCCGCAAAAGGGTGACACGTTAAATTCCAAAGTGTTTTTTGGTGAATTGCCACGCCCCTATTGGTGGTAGGCGGGTGATTGATGATGCAAATGGAAGCCCTGAGTGTCCTCTAAACGATGCAATTTGTTTGACCCACCTAGCTTATATACTCCGGCCGCTAGAGGTCGCAGAAGGGTGGAAAAACACCTGTGTGCAGGGCAAAATGACTCATGGTGCATTCTATAGGATTCCCACGCTCCTGGTGGTGGTAGGCGGGTGATTGATGATGCAAATGGAAGCCCCGAGTGTCCTCTAGGTGATCCACTAGGTTTCATCCCCCCCTCTCATATACCCCCTTAACTGGAAACACAAAAAAGGTAAAAAGTAGAAATTTTGAAATTTTCACTTTTTTGTTGATTGCCACTCACCTGTTCAACCTATATCTAAGATTGATGTCTCTAATTAACGTGCACCTGTGCGGCTACATGAATCAAATAGTTTGCGCCATCTTAGATCACCCTGTTTAGGCGCTAATGGCCGCAAAAGGGTGACACGTTAAATTCCAAAGTGTTTTTTGGTGAATTGCCACGCCCCTATTGGTGGTAGGCGGGTGATTGATGATGCAAATGGAAGCCCTGAGTGTCCTCTAAACGATGCAATTTGTTTGACCCACCTAGCTTATATACTCCGGCCGCTAGAGGTCGCAGAAGGGTGGAAAAACACCTGTGTGCAGGGCAAAATGACTCATGGTGCATTCTATAGGATTCCCACGCTCCTGGTGGTGGTAGGCGGGTGATTGATGATGCAAATGGAAGCCCCGAGTGTCCTCTAGGTGATCCACTAGGTTTCATCCCCCCCTCTCATATACCCCCTTAACTGGAAACACAAAAAAGGTAAAAAGTAGAAATTTTGAAATTTTCACTTTTTTGTTGATTGCCACTCACCTGTTCAACCTATATCTAAGATTGATGTCTCTAATTAACGTGCACCTGTGCGGCTACATGAATCAAATAGTTTGCGCCATCTTAGATCACCCTGTTTAGGCGCTAATGGCCGCAAAAGGGTGACACGTTAAATTCCAAAGTGTTTTTTGGTGAATTGCCACGCCCCTATTGGTGGTAGGCGGGTGATTGATGATGCAAATGGAAGCCCTGAGTGTCCTCTAAACGATGCAATTTGTTTGACCCACCTAGCTTATATACTCCGGCCGCTAGAGGTCGCAGAAGGGTGGAAAAACACCTGTGTGCAGGGCAAAATGACTCATGGTGCATTCTATAGGATTCCCACGCTCCTGGTGGTGGTAGGCGGGTGATTGATGATGCAAATGGAAGCCCCGAGTGTCCTCTAGGTGATCCACTAGGTTTCATCCCCCCCTCTCATATACCCCCTTAACTGGAAACACAAAAAAGGTAAAAAGTAGAAATTTTGAAATTTTCACTTTTTTGTTGATTGCCACTCACCTGTTCAACCTATATCTAAGATTGATGTCTCTAATTAACGTGCACCTGTGCGGCTACATGAATCAAATAGTTTGCGCCATCTTAGATCACCCTGTTTAGGCGCTAATGGCCGCAAAAGGGTGACACGTTAAATTCCAAAGTGTTTTTTGGTGAATTGCCACGCCCCTATTGGTGGTAGGCGGGTGATTGATGATGCAAATGGAAGCCCTGAGTGTCCTCTAAACGATGCAATTTGTTTGACCCACCTAGCTTATATACTCCGGCCGCTAGAGGTCGCAGAAGGGTGGAAAAACACCTGTGTGCAGGGCAAAATGACTCATGGTGCATTCTATAGGATTCCCACGCTCCTGGTGGTGGTAGGCGGGTGATTGATGATGCAAATGGAAGCCCCGAGTGTCCTCTAGGTGATCCACTAGGTTTCATCCCCCCCTCTCATATACCCCCTTAACTGGAAACACAAAAAAGGTAAAAAGTAGAAATTTTGAAATTTTCACTTTTTTGTTGATTGCCACTCACCTGTTCAACCTATATCTAAGATTGATGTCTCTAATTAACGTGCACCTGTGCGGCTACATGAATCAAATAGTTTGCGCCATCTTAGATCACCCTGTTTAGGCGCTAATGGCCGCAAAAGGGTGACACGTTAAATTCCAAAGTGTTTTTTGGTGAATTGCCACGCCCCTATTGGTGGTAGGCGGGTGATTGATGATGCAAATGGAAGCCCTGAGTGTCCTCTAAACGATGCAATTTGTTTGACCCACCTAGCTTATATACTCCGGCCGCTAGAGGTCGCAGAAGGGTGGAAAAACACCTGTGTGCAGGGCAAAATGACTCATGGTGCATTCTATAGGATTCCCACGCTCCTGGTGGTGGTAGGCGGGTGATTGATGATGCAAATGGAAGCCCCGAGTGTCCTCTAGGTGATCCACTAGGTTTCATCCCCCCCTCTCATATACCCCCTTAACTGGAAACACAAAAAAGGTAAAAAGTAGAAATTTTGAAATTTTCACTTTTTTGTTGATTGCCACTCACCTGTTCAACCTATATCTAAGATTGATGTCTCTAATTAACGTGCACCTGTGCGGCTACATGAATCAAATAGTTTGCGCCATCTTAGATCACCCTGTTTAGGCGCTAATGGCCGCAAAAGGGTGACACGTTAAATTCCAAAGTGTTTTTTGGTGAATTGCCACGCCCCTATTGGTGGTAGGCGGGTGATTGATGATGCAAATGGAAGCCCTGAGTGTCCTCTAAACGATGCAATTTGTTTGACCCACCTAGCTTATATACTCCGGCCGCTAGAGGTCGCAGAAGGGTGGAAAAACACCTGTGTGCAGGGCAAAATGACTCATGGTGCATTCTATAGGATTCCCACGCTCCTGGTGGTGGTAGGCGGGTGATTGATGATGCAAATGGAAGCCCCGAGTGTCCTCTAGGTGATCCACTAGGTTTCATCCCCCCCTCTCATATACCCCCTTAACTGGAAACACAAAAAAGGTAAAAAGTAGAAATTTTGAAATTTTCACTTTTTTGTTGATTGCCACTCACCTGTTCAACCTATATCTAAGATTGATGTCTCTAATTAACGTGCACCTGTGCGGCTACATGAATCAAATAGTTTGCGCCATCTTAGATCACCCTGTTTAGGCGCTAATGGCCGCAAAAGGGTGACACGTTAAATTCCAAAGTGTTTTTTGGTGAATTGCCACGCCCCTATTGGTGGTAGGCGGGTGATTGATGATGCAAATGGAAGCCCTGAGTGTCCTCTAAACGATGCAATTTGTTTGACCCACCTAGCTTATATACTCCGGCCGCTAGAGGTCGCAGAAGGGTGGAAAAACACCTGTGTGCAGGGCAAAATGACTCATGGTGCATTCTATAGGATTCCCACGCTCCTGGTGGTGGTAGGCGGGTGATTGATGATGCAAATGGAAGCCCCGAGTGTCCTCTAGGTGATCCACTAGGTTTCATCCCCCCCTCTCATATACCCCCTTAACTGGAAACACAAAAAAGGTAAAAAGTAGAAATTTTGAAATTTTCACTTTTTTGTTGATTGCCACTCACCTGTTCAACCTATATCTAAGATTGATGTCTCTAATTAACGTGCACCTGTGCGGCTACATGAATCAAATAGTTTGCGCCATCTTAGATCACCCTGTTTAGGCGCTAATGGCCGCAAAAGGGTGACACGTTAAATTCCAAAGTGTTTTTTGGTGAATTGCCACGCCCCTATTGGTGGTAGGCGGGTGATTGATGATGCAAATGGAAGCCCTGAGTGTCCTCTAAACGATGCAATTTGTTTGACCCACCTAGCTTATATACTCCGGCCGCTAGAGGTCGCAGAAGGGTGGAAAAACACCTGTGTGCAGGGCAAAATGACTCATGGTGCATTCTATAGGATTCCCACGCTCCTGGTGGTGGTAGGCGGGTGATTGATGATGCAAATGGAAGCCCCGAGTGTCCTCTAGGTGATCCACTAGGTTTCATCCCCCCCTCTCATATACCCCCTTAACTGGAAACACAAAAAAGGTAAAAAGTAGAAATTTTGAAATTTTCACTTTTTTGTTGATTGCCACTCACCTGTTCAACCTATATCTAAGATTGATGTCTCTAATTAACGTGCACCTGTGCGGCTACATGAATCAAATAGTTTGCGCCATCTTAGATCACCCTGTTTAGGCGCTAATGGCCGCAAAAGGGTGACACGTTAAATTCCAAAGTGTTTTTTGGTGAATTGCCACGCCCCTATTGGTGGTAGGCGGGTGATTGATGATGCAAATGGAAGCCCTGAGTGTCCTCTAAACGATGCAATTTGTTTGACCCACCTAGCTTATATACTCCGGCCGCTAGAGGTCGCAGAAGGGTGGAAAAACACCTGTGTGCAGGGCAAAATGACTCATGGTGCATTCTATAGGATTCCCACGCTCCTGGTGGTGGTAGGCGGGTGATTGATGATGCAAATGGAAGCCCCGAGTGTCCTCTAGGTGATCCACTAGGTTTCATCCCCCCCTCTCATATACCCCCTTAACTGGAAACACAAAAAAGGTAAAAAGTAGAAATTTTGAAATTTTCACTTTTTTGTTGATTGCCACTCACCTGTTCAACCTATATCTAAGATTGATGTCTCTAATTAACGTGCACCTGTGCGGCTACATGAATCAAATAGTTTGCGCCATCTTAGATCACCCTGTTTAGGCGCTAATGGCCGCAAAAGGGTGACACGTTAAATTCCAAAGTGTTTTTTGGTGAATTGCCACGCCCCTATTGGTGGTAGGCGGGTGATTGATGATGCAAATGGAAGCCCTGAGTGTCCTCTAAACGATGCAATTTGTTTGACCCACCTAGCTTATATACTCCGGCCGCTAGAGGTCGCAGAAGGGTGGAAAAACACCTGTGTGCAGGGCAAAATGACTCATGGTGCATTCTATAGGATTCCCACGCTCCTGGTGGTGGTAGGCGGGTGATTGATGATGCAAATGGAAGCCCCGAGTGTCCTCTAGGTGATCCACTAGGTTTCATCCCCCCCTCTCATATACCCCCTTAACTGGAAACACAAAAAAGGTAAAAAGTAGAAATTTTGAAATTTTCACTTTTTTGTTGATTGCCACTCACCTGTTCAACCTATATCTAAGATTGATGTCTCTAATTAACGTGCACCTGTGCGGCTACATGAATCAAATAGTTTGCGCCATCTTAGATCACCCTGTTTAGGCGCTAATGGCCGCAAAAGGGTGACACGTTAAATTCCAAAGTGTTTTTTGGTGAATTGCCACGCCCCTATTGGTGGTAGGCGGGTGATTGATGATGCAAATGGAAGCCCTGAGTGTCCTCTAAACGATGCAATTTGTTTGACCCACCTAGCTTATATACTCCGGCCGCTAGAGGTCGCAGAAGGGTGGAAAAACACCTGTGTGCAGGGCAAAATGACTCATGGTGCATTCTATAGGATTCCCACGCTCCTGGTGGTGGTAGGCGGGTGATTGATGATGCAAATGGAAGCCCCGAGTGTCCTCTAGGTGATCCACTAGGTTTCATCCCCCCCTCTCATATACCCCCTTAACTGGAAACACAAAAAAGGTAAAAAGTAGAAATTTTGAAATTTTCACTTTTTTGTTGATTGCCACTCACCTGTTCAACCTATATCTAAGATTGATGTCTCTAATTAACGTGCACCTGTGCGGCTACATGAATCAAATAGTTTGCGCCATCTTAGATCACCCTGTTTAGGCGCTAATGGCCGCAAAAGGGTGACACGTTAAATTCCAAAGTGTTTTTTGGTGAATTGCCACGCCCCTATTGGTGGTAGGCGGGTGATTGATGATGCAAATGGAAGCCCTGAGTGTCCTCTAAACGATGCAATTTGTTTGACCCACCTAGCTTATATACTCCGGCCGCTAGAGGTCGCAGAAGGGTGGAAAAACACCTGTGTGCAGGGCAAAATGACTCATGGTGCATTCTATAGGATTCCCACGCTCCTGGTGGTGGTAGGCGGGTGATTGATGATGCAAATGGAAGCCCCGAGTGTCCTCTAGGTGATCCACTAGGTTTCATCCCCCCCTCTCATATACCCCCTTAACTGGAAACACAAAAAAGGTAAAAAGTAGAAATTTTGAAATTTTCACTTTTTTGTTGATTGCCACTCACCTGTTCAACCTATATCTAAGATTGATGTCTCTAATTAACGTGCACCTGTGCGGCTACATGAATCAAATAGTTTGCGCCATCTTAGATCACCCTGTTTAGGCGCTAATGGCCGCAAAAGGGTGACACGTTAAATTCCAAAGTGTTTTTTGGTGAATTGCCACGCCCCTATTGGTGGTAGGCGGGTGATTGATGATGCAAATGGAAGCCCTGAGTGTCCTCTAAACGATGCAATTTGTTTGACCCACCTAGCTTATATACTCCGGCCGCTAGAGGTCGCAGAAGGGTGGAAAAACACCTGTGTGCAGGGCAAAATGACTCATGGTGCATTCTATAGGATTCCCACGCTCCTGGTGGTGGTAGGCGGGTGATTGATGATGCAAATGGAAGCCCCGAGTGTCCTCTAGGTGATCCACTAGGTTTCATCCCCCCCTCTCATATACCCCCTTAACTGGAAACACAAAAAAGGTAAAAAGTAGAAATTTTGAAATTTTCACTTTTTTGTTGATTGCCACTCACCTGTTCAACCTATATCTAAGATTGATGTCTCTAATTAACGTGCACCTGTGCGGCTACATGAATCAAATAGTTTGCGCCATCTTAGATCACCCTGTTTAGGCGCTAATGGCCGCAAAAGGGTGACACGTTAAATTCCAAAGTGTTTTTTGGTGAATTGCCACGCCCCTATTGGTGGTAGGCGGGTGATTGATGATGCAAATGGAAGCCCTGAGTGTCCTCTAAACGATGCAATTTGTTTGACCCACCTAGCTTATATACTCCGGCCGCTAGAGGTCGCAGAAGGGTGGAAAAACACCTGTGTGCAGGGCAAAATGACTCATGGTGCATTCTATAGGATTCCCACGCTCCTGGTGGTGGTAGGCGGGTGATTGATGATGCAAATGGAAGCCCCGAGTGTCCTCTAGGTGATCCACTAGGTTTCATCCCCCCCTCTCATATACCCCCTTAACTCCCCTCTCATATACCCCCTTAACTGGAAACACAAAAAGGTAAAAAGTAGAAATTTTGAAATTTTCACTTTTTTGTTGATTGCCACTCACTGTTCAACCTATATCTAAGATGATGTCTCTAATTAACGTGCACCTGTGCGGCTACATGAATCAAATAGTTTGCGCCATCTTAGATCACCCTGTTTAGGCGCTAATGGCCGCAAAAGGGTGACACGTTAAATTCCAAAGTGTTTTTTGGTGAATTGCCACGCCCCTATTGGTGGTAGGCGGGTGATTGATGATGCAAATGGAAGCCCTGAGTGTCCTCTAAACGATGCAATTTGTTTGACCCACCTAGCTTATATACTCCGGCCGCTAGAGGTCGCAGAAGGGTGGAAAAACACTGTGTGCAGGGCAAAATGACTCATGGTGCATTCTATAGGATTCCCACGCTCCTGGTGGTGGTAGGCGGGTGATTGATGATGCAAATGGAAGCCCCGAGTGTCCTCTAGGTGATCCACTAGGTTTCATCCCCCCCTCTCATATACCCCCTTAACTGGAAACACAAAAAAGGTAAAAAGTAGAAATTTTGAAATTTTCACTTTTTTGTTGATTGCCACTCACCTGTTCAACCTATATCTAAGATTGATGTCTCTAATTAACGTGCACCTGTGCGGCTACATGAATCAAATAGTTTGCGCCATCTTAGATCACCCTGTTTAGGCGCTAATGGCCGCAAAAGGGTGACACGTTAAATTCCAAAGTGTTTTTTGGTGAATTGCCACGCCCCTATTGGTGGTAGGCGGGTGATTGATGATGCAAATGGAAGCCCTGAGTGTCCTCTAAACGATGCAATTTGTTTGACCCACCTAGCTTATATACTCCGGCCGCTAGAGGTCGCAGAAGGGTGGAAAAACACCTGTGTGCAGGGCAAAATGACTCATGGTGCATTCTATAGGATTCCCACGCTCCTGGTGGTGGTAGGCGGGTGATTGATGATGCAAATGGAAGCCCCGAGTGTCCTCTAGGTGATCCACTAGGTTTCATCCCCCCCTCTCATATACCCCCTTAACTGGAAACACAAAAAAGGTAAAAAGTAGAAATTTTGAAATTTTCACTTTTTTGTTGATTGCCACTCACCTGTTCAACCTATATCTAAGATTGATGTCTCTAATTAACGTGCACCTGTGCGGCTACATGAATCAAATAGTTTGCGCCATCTTAGATCACCCTGTTTAGGCGCTAATGGCCGCAAAAGGGTGACACGTTAAATTCCAAAGTGTTTTTTGGTGAATTGCCACGCCCCTATTGGTGGTAGGCGGGTGATTGATGATGCAAATGGAAGCCCTGAGTGTCCTCTAAACGATGCAATTTGTTTGACCCACCTAGCTTATATACTCCGGCCGCTAGAGGTCGCAGAAGGGTGGAAAAACACCTGTGTGCAGGGCAAAATGACTCATGGTGCATTCTATAGGATTCCCACGCTCCTGGTGGTGGTAGGCGGGTGATTGATGATGCAAATGGAAGCCCCGAGTGTCCTCTAGGTGATCCACTAGGTTTCATCCCCCCCTCTCATATACCCCCTTAACTGGAAACACAAAAAAGGTAAAAAGTAGAAATTTTGAAATTTTCACTTTTTTGTTGATTGCCACTCACCTGTTCAACCTATATCTAAGATTGATGTCTCTAATTAACGTGCACCTGTGCGGCTACATGAATCAAATAGTTTGCGCCATCTTAGATCACCCTGTTTAGGCGCTAATGGCCGCAAAAGGGTGACACGTTAAATTCCAAAGTGTTTTTTGGTGAATTGCCACGCCCCTATTGGTGGTAGGCGGGTGATTGATGATGCAAATGGAAGCCTGAGTGTCCTCTAAACGATGCAATTTGTTTGACCCACCTAGCTTATATACTCCGGCCGCTAGAGGTCGCAGAAGGGTGGAAAAACACCTGTGTGCAGGGCAAAATGACTCATGGTGCATTCTATAGGATTCCCACGCTCCTGGTGGTGGTAGGCGGGTGATTGATGATGCAAATGGAAGCCCCGAGTGTCCTCTAGGTGATCCACTAGGTTTCATCCCCCCCTCTCATATACCCCCTTAACTGGAAACACAAAAAAGGTAAAAAGTAGAAATTTTGAAATTTTCACTTTTTTGTTGATTGCCACTCACCTGTTCAACCTATATCTAAGATTGATGTCTCTAATTAACGTGCACCTGTGCGGCTACATGAATCAATAGTTTGCGCCATCTTAGATCACCCTGTTTAGGCGCTAATGGCCGCAAAAGGGTGACACGTTAAATTCCAAAGTGTTTTTTGGTGAATTGCCACGCCCCTATTGGTGGTAGGCGGGTGATTGATGATGCAAATGGAAGCCCTGAGTGTCCTCTAAACGATGCAATTTGTTTGACCCACCTAGCTTATATACTCCGGCCGCTAGAGGTCGCAGAAGGGTGGAAAAACACCTGTGTGCAGGGCAAAATGACTCATGGTGCATTCTATAGGATTCCCACGCTCCTGGTGGTGGTAGGCGGGTGATTGATGATGCAAATGGAAGCCCCGAGTGTCCTCTAGGTGATCCACTAGGTTTCATCCCCCCCTCTCATATACCCCCTTAACTGGAAACACAAAAAAGGTAAAAAGTAGAAATTTTGAAATTTTCACTTTTTTGTTGATTGCCACTCACCTGTTCAACCTATATCTAAGATTGATGTCTCTAATTAACGTGCACCTGTGCGGCTACATGAATCAAATAGTTTGCGCATCTTAGATCACCCTGTTTAGGCGCTAATGGCCGCAAAAGGGTGACACGTTAAATTCCAAAGTGTTTTTTGGTGAATTGCCACGCCCCTATTGGTGGTAGGCGGGTGATTGATGATGCAAATGGAAGCCCTGAGTGTCCTCTAAACGATGCAATTTGTTTGACCCACCTAGCTTATATACTCCGGCCGCTAGAGGTCGCAGAAGGGTGGAAAAACACCTGTGTGCAGGGCAAAATGACTCATGGTGCATTCTATAGGATTCCCACGCTCCTGGTGGTGGTAGGCGGGTGATTGATGATGCAAATGGAAGCCCCGAGTGTCCTCTAGGTGATCCACTAGGTTTCATCCCCCCCTCTCATATACCCCCTTAACTGGAAACACAAAAAAGGTAAAAAGTAGAAATTTTGAAATTTTCACTTTTTTGTTGATTGCCACTCACCTGTTCAACCTATATCTAAGATTGATGTCTCTAATTAACGTGCACCTGTGCGGCTACATGAATCAAATAGTTTGCGCCATCTTAGATCACCCTGTTTAGGCGCTAATGGCCGCAAAAGGGTGACACGTTAAATTCCAAAGTGTTTTTTGGTGAATTGCCACGCCCCTATTGGTGGTAGGCGGGTGATTGATGATGCAAATGGAAGCCCTGAGTGTCCTCTAAACGATGCAATTTGTTTGACCCACCTAGCTTATATACTCGGCCGCTAGAGGTCGCAGAAGGGTGGAAAAACACCTGTGTGCAGGGCAAAATGACTCATGGTGCATTCTATAGGATTCCCACGCTCCTGGTGGTGGTAGGCGGGTGATTGATGATGCAAATGGAAGCCCGAGTGTCCTCTAGGTGATCCACTAGGTTTCATCCCCCCTCTCATATACCCCCTTAACTGGAAACACAAAAAAGGTAAAAAGTAGAAATTTTGAAATTTTCACTTTTTTGTTGATTGCCACTCACCTGTTCAACCTATATCTAAGATTGATGTCTCTAATTAACGTGCACCTGTGCGGCTACATGAATCAAATAGTTTGCGCCATCTTAGATCACCCTGTTTAGGCGCTAATGGCCGCAAAAGGGTGACACGTTAAATTCCAAAGTGTTTTTTGGTGAATTGCCACGCCCCTATTGTGGTAGGCGGGTGATTGATGATGCAAATGGAAGCCCTGAGTGTCCTCTAAACGATGCAATTTGTTTGACCCACCTAGCTTATATACTCCGGCCGCTAGAGGTCGCAGAAGGGTGGAAAAACACCTGTGTGCAGGGCAAAATGACTCATGGTGCATTCTATAGGATTCCCACGCTCCTGGTGGTGGTAGGCGGGTGATTGATGATGCAAATGGAAGCCCCGAGTGTCCTCTAGGTGATCCACTAGGTTTCATCCCCCCCTCTCATATACCCCCTTAACTGGAAACACAAAAAAGGTAAAAAGTAGAAATTTTGAAATTTTCACTTTTTTGTTGATTGCCACTCACCTGTTCAACCTATATCTAAGATTGATGTCTCTAATTAACGTGCACCTGTGCGGCTACATGAATCAAATAGTTTGCGCCATCTTAGATCACCCTGTTTAGGCGCTAATGGCCGCAAAAGGGTGACACGTTAAATTCCAAAGTGTTTTTTGGTGAATTGCCACGCCCCTATTGGTGGTAGGCGGGTGATTGATGATGCAAATGGAAGCCCTGAGTGTCCTCTAAACGATGCAATTTGTTTGACCCACCTAGCTTATATACTCCGGCCGCTAGAGGTCGCAGAAGGGTGGAAAAACACCTGTGTGCAGGGCAAAATGACTCATGGTGCATTCTATAGGATTCCCACGCTCCTGGTGGTGGTAGGCGGGTGATTGATGATGCAAATGGAAGCCCCGAGTGTCCTCTAGGTGATCCACTAGGTTTCATCCCCCCCTCTCATATACCCCCTTAACTGGAAACACAAAAAAGGTAAAAAGTAGAAATTTTGAAATTTTCACTTTTTTGTTGATTGCCACTCACCTGTTCAACCTATATCTAAGATTGATGTCTCTAATTAACGTGCACCTGTGCGGCTACATGAATCAAATAGTTTGCGCCATCTTAGATCACCCTGTTTAGGCGCTAATGGCCGCAAAAGGGTGACACGTTAAATTCCAAAGTGTTTTTTGGTGAATTGCCACGCCCCTATTGGTGGTAGGCGGGTGATTGATGATGCAAATGGAAGCCTGAGTGTCCTCTAAACGATGCAATTTGTTTGACCCACCTAGCTTATATACTCCGGCCGCTAGAGGTCGCAGAAGGGTGGAAAAACACCTGTGTGCAGGGCAAAATGACTCATGGTGCATTCTATAGGATTCCCACGCTCCTGGTGGTGGTAGGCGGGTGATTGATGATGCAAATGGAAGCCCCGAGTGTCCTCTAGGTGATCCACTAGGTTTCATCCCCCCCTCTCATATACCCCCTTAACTGGAAACACAAAAAAGGTAAAAGTAGAAATTTTGAAATTTTCACTTTTTGTTGATTGCCACTCACCTGTTCAACCTATATCTAAGATTGATGTCTCTAATTAACGTGCACCTGTGCGGCTACATGAATCAAATAGTTTGCGCCATCTTAGATCACCTGTTTAGGCGCTAATGGCCGCAAAAGGGTGACACGTTAAATTCCAAAGTGTTTTTTGGTGAATTGCCACGCCCCTATTGGTGGTAGGCGGGTGATTGATGATGCAAATGGAAGCCCTGAGTGTCCTCTAAACGATGCAATTTGTTTGACCCACCTAGCTTATATACTCCGGCCGCTAGAGGTCGCAGAAGGGTGGAAAAACACTGTGTGCAGGGCAAAATGACTCATGGTGCATTCTATAGGATTCCCACGCTCCTGGTGGTGGTAGGCGGGTGATTGATGATGCAAATGGAAGCCCCGAGTGTCCTCTAGGTGATCCACTAGGTTTCATCCCCCCCTCTCATATACCCCCTTAACTGGAAACACAAAAAAGGTAAAAAGTAGAAATTTTGAAATTTTCACTTTTTTGTTGATTGCCACTCACCTGTTCAACCTATATCTAGATTGATGTCTCTAATTAACGTGCACCTGTGCGGCTACATGAATCAAATAGTTTGCGCCATCTTAGATCACCCTGTTTAGGCGCTAATGGCCGCAAAAGGGTGACACGTTAAATTCCAAAGTGTTTTTTGGTGAATTGCCACGCCCCTATTGGTGGTAGGCGGGTGATTGATGATGCAAATGGAAGCCCTGAGTGTCCTCTAAACGATGCAATTTGTTTGACCCACCTAGCTTATATACTCCGGCCGCTAGAGGTCGCAGAAGGGTGGAAAAACACCTGTGTGCAGGGCAAAATGACTCATGGTGCATTCTATAGGATTCCCACGCTCCTGGTGGTGGTAGGCGGGTGATTGATGATGCAAATGGAAGCCCCGAGTGTCCTCTAGGTGATCCACTAGGTTTCATCCCCCCCTCTCATATACCCCCTTAACTGGAAACACAAAAAGGTAAAAAGTAGAAATTTTGAAATTTTCACTTTTTTGTTGATTGCCACTCACCTGTTCAACCTATATCTAAGATTGATGTCTCTAATTAACGTGCACCTGTGCGGCTACATGAATCAAATAGTTTGCGCCATCTTAGATCACCCTGTTTAGGCGCTAATGGCCGCAAAAGGGTGACACGTTAAATTCCAAAGTGTTTTTGGTGAATTGCCACGCCCCTATTGGTGGTAGGCGGGTGATTGATGATGCAAATGGAAGCCCTGAGTGTCCTCTAAACGATGCAATTTGTTTGACCCACCTAGCTTATATACTCCGGCCGCTAGAGGTCGCAGAAGGGTGGAAAAACACCTGTGTGCAGGGCAAAATGACTCATGGTGCATTCTATAGGATTCCCACGCTCCTGGTGGTGGTAGGCGGGTGATTGATGATGCAAATGGAAGCCCCGAGTGTCCTCTAGGTGATCCACTAGGTTTCATCCCCCCTCTCATATACCCCCTTAACTGGAAACACAAAAAAGGTAAAAAGTAGAAATTTTGAAATTTTCACTTTTTTGTTGATTGCCACTCACCTGTTCAACCTATATCTAAGATTGATGTCTCTAATTAACGTGCACCTGTGCGGCTACATGAATCAAATAGTTTGCGCCATCTTAGATCACCCTGTTTAGGCGCTAATGGCCGCAAAAGGGTGACACGTTAAATTCCAAAGTGTTTTTTGGTGAATTGCCACGCCCCTATGGTGGTAGGCGGGTGATTGATGATGCAAATGGAAGCCCTGAGTGTCCTCTAAACGATGCAATTTGTTTGACCCACCTAGCTTATATACTCCGGCCGCTAGAGGTCGCAGAAGGGTGGAAAAACACCTGTGTGCAGGGCAAAATGACTCATGGTGCATTCTATAGGATTCCCACGCTCCTGGTGGTGGTAGGCGGGTGATTGAATGATGCAAATGGAAGCCCGAGTGTCCTCTAGGTGATCCACTAGGTTTCATCCCCCCCTCTCATATACCCCCTTAACTGGAAACACAAAAAAGGTAAAAAGTAGAAATTTTGAAATTTTCACTTTTTTGTTGATTGCCACTCACCTGTTCAACCTATATCTAAGATTGATGTCTCTAATTAACGTGCACCTGTGCGGCTACATGAATCAAATAGTTTGCGCCATCTTAGATCACCCTGTTTAGGCGCTAATGGCCGCAAAAGGGTGACACGTTAATTCCAAAGTGTTTTTTGGTGAATTGCCACGCCCTATTGGTGGTAGGCGGGTGATTGATGATGCAAATGGAAGCCCTGAGTGTCCTCTAAACGATGCAATTTGTTTGACCCACCTAGCTTATATACTCCGGCCGCTAGAGGTCGCAGAAGGGTGGAAAAACACCTGTGTGCAGGGCAAAATGACTCATGGTGCATTCTATAGGATTCCCACGCTCCTGGTGGTGGTAGGCGGGTGATTGATGATGCAAATGGAAGCCCCGAGTGTCCTCTAGGTGATCCACTAGGTTTCATCCCCCCTCTCATATACCCCCTTAACTGGAAACACAAAAAAGGTAAAAAGTAGAAATTTTGAAATTTTCACTTTTTTGTTGATTGCCACTCACCTGTTCAACCTATATCTAAGATTGATGTCTCTAATTAACGTGCACCTGTGCGGCTACATGAATCAAATAGTTTGCGCCATCTTAGATCACCCTGTTTAGGCGCTAATGGCCGCAAAAGGGTGACACGTTAAATTCCAAAGTGTTTTTTGGTGAATTGCCACGCCCCTATTGGTGGTAGGCGGGTGATTGATGATGCAAATGGAAGCCCTGAGTGTCCTCTAAACGATGCAATTTGTTTGACCCACCTAGCTTATATACTCCGGCCGCTAGAGGTCGCAGAAGGGTGGAAAAACACCTGTGTGCAGGGCAAAATGACTCATGGTGCATTCTATAGGATTCCCACGCTCCTGGTGGTGGTAGGCGGGTGATTGATGATGCAAATGGAAGCCCCGAGTGTCCTCTAGGTGATCCACTAGGTTTCATCCCCCCCTCTCATATACCCCCTTAACTGGAAACACAAAAAAGGTAAAAAGTAGAAATTTTGAAATTTTCACTTTTTTGTTGATTGCCACTCACCTGTTCAACCTATATCTAAGATTGATGTCTCTAATTAACGTGCACCTGTGCGGCTACATGAATCAAATAGTTTGCGCCATCTTAGATCACCCTGTTTAGGCGCTAATGGCCGCAAAAGGGTGACACGTTAAATTCCAAAGTGTTTTTTGGTGAATTGCCACGCCCCTATTGGTGGTAGGCGGGTGATTGATGATGCAAATGGAAGCCCTGAGTGTCCTCTAAACGATGCAATTTGTTTGACCCACCTAGCTTATATACTCCGGCCGCTAGAGGTCGCAGAAGGGTGGAAAAACACCTGTGTGCAGGGCAAAATGACTCATGGTGCATTCTATAGGATTCCCACGCTCCTGGTGGTGGTAGGCGGGTGATTGATGATGCAAATGGAAGCCCCGAGTGTCCTCTAGGTGATCCACTAGGTTTCATCCCCCCCTCTCATATACCCCCTTAACTGGAAACACAAAAAAGGTAAAAAGTAGAAATTTTGAAATTTTCACTTTTTTGTTGATTGCCACTCACCTGTTCAACCTATATCTAAGATTGATGTCTCTAATTAACGTGCACCTGTGCGGCTACATGAATCAAATAGTTTGCGCCATCTTAGATCACCCTGTTTAGGCGCTAATGGCCGCAAAAGGGTGACACGTTAAATTCCAAAGTGTTTTTTGGTGAATTGCCACGCCCCTATTGGTGGTAGGCGGGTGATTGATGATGCAAATGGAAGCCCTGAGTGTCCTCTAAACGATGCAATTTGTTTGACCCACCTAGCTTATATACTCCGGCCGCTAGAGGTCGCAGAAGGGTGGAAAAACACCTGTGTGCAGGGCAAAATGACTCATGGTGCATTCTATAGGATTCCCACGCTCCTGGTGGTGGTAGGCGGGTGATTGATGATGCAAATGGAAGCCCCGAGTGTCCTCTAGGTGATCCACTAGGTTTCATCCCCCCCTCTCATATACCCCCTTAACTGGAAACACAAAAAAGGTAAAAAGTAGAAATTTTGAAATTTTCACTTTTTTGTTGATTGCCACTCACCTGTTCAACCTATATCTAAGATTGATGTCTCTAATTAACGTGCACCTGTGCGGCTACATGAATCAAATAGTTTGCGCCATCTTAGATCACCCTGTTTAGGCGCTAATGGCCGCAAAAGGGTGACACGTTAAATTCCAAAGTGTTTTTTGGTGAATTGCCACGCCCCTATTGGTGGTAGGCGGGTGATTGATGATGCAAATGGAAGCCCTGAGTGTCCTCTAAACGATGCAATTTGTTTGACCCACCTAGCTTATATACTCCGGCCGCTAGAGGTCGCAGAAGGGTGGAAAAACACACTGTGTGCAGGGCAAAATGACTCATGGTGCATTCTATAGGATTCCCACGCTCCTGGTGGTGGTAGGCGGGTGATTGATGATGCAAATGGAAGCCCCGAGTGTCCTCTAGGTGATCCACTAGGTTTCATCCCCCCCTCTCATATACCCCCTTAACTGGAAACACAAAAAAGGTAAAAAGTAGAAATTTTGAAATTTTCACTTTTTTGTTGATTGCCACTCACCTGTTCAACCTATATCTAAGATTGATGTCTCTAATTAACGTGCACCTGTGCGGCTACATGAATCAAATAGTTTGCGCCATCTTAGATCACCCTGTTTAGGCGCTAATGGCCGCAAAAGGGTGACACGTTAAATTCCAAAGTGTTTTTTGGTGAATTGCCACGCCCCTATTGGTGGTAGGCGGGTGATTGATGATGCAAATGGAAGCCCTGAGTGTCCTCTAAACGATGCAATTTGTTTGACCCACCTAGCTTATATACTCCGGCCGCTAGAGGTCGCAGAAGGGTGGAAAAACACCTGTGTGCAGGGCAAAATGACTCATGGTGCATTCTATAGGATTCCCACGCTCCTGGTGGTGGTAGGCGGGTGATTGATGATGCAAATGGAAGCCCCGAGTGTCCTCTAGGTGATCCACTAGGTTTCATCCCCCCCTCTCATATACCCCCTTAACTGGAAACACAAAAAAGGTAAAAAGTAGAAATTTTGAAATTTTCACTTTTTTGTTGATTGCCACTCACCTGTTCAACCTATATCTAAGATTGATGTCTCTAATTAACGTGCACCTGTGCGGCTACATGAATCAAATAGTTTGCGCCATCTTAGATCACCCTGTTTAGGCGCTAATGGCCGCAAAAGGGTGACACGTTAAATTCCAAAGTGTTTTTTGGTGAATTGCCACGCCCCTATTGGTGGTAGGCGGGTGATTGATGATGCAAATGGAAGCCCTGAGTGTCCTCTAAACGATGCAATTTGTTTGACCCACCTAGCTTATATACTCCGGCCGCTAGAGGTCGCAGAAGGGTGGAAAAACACCTGTGTGCAGGGCAAAATGACTCATGGTGCATTCTATAGGATTCCCACGCTCCTGGTGGTGGTAGGCGGGTGATTGATGATGCAAATGGAAGCCCCGAGTGTCCTCTAGGTGATCCACTAGGTTTCATCCCCCCCTCTCATATACCCCCTTAACTGGAAACACAAAAAAGGTAAAAAGTAGAAATTTTGAAATTTTCACTTTTTTGTTGATTGCCACTCACCTGTTCAACCTATATCTAAGATTGATGTCTCTAATTAACGTGCACCTGTGCGGCTACATGAATCAAATAGTTTGCGCCATCTTAGATCACCCTGTTTAGGCGCTAATGGCCGCAAAAGGGTGACACGTTAAATTCCAAAGTGTTTTTTGGTGAATTGCCACGCCCCTATTGGTGGTAGGCGGGTGATTGATGATGCAAATGGAAGCCCTGAGTGTCCTCTAAACGATGCAATTTGTTTGACCCACCTAGCTTATATACTCCGGCCGCTAGAGGTCGCAGAAGGGTGGAAAAACACCTGTGTGCAGGGCAAAATGACTCATGGTGCATTCTATAGGATTCCCACGCTCCTGGTGGTGGTAGGCGGGTGATTGATGATGCAAATGGAAGCCCCGAGTGTCCTCTAGGTGATCCACTAGGTTTCATCCCCCCCTCTCATATACCCCCTTAACTGGAAACACAAAAAAGGTAAAAAGTAGAAATTTTGAAATTTTCACTTTTTTGTTGATTGCCACTCACCTGTTCAACCTATATCTAAGATTGATGTCTCTAATTAACGTGCACCTGTGCGGCTACATGAATCAAATAGTTTGCGCCATCTTAGATCACCCTGTTTAGGCGCTAATGGCCGCAAAAGGGTGACACGTTAAATTCCAAAGTGTTTTTTGGTGAATTGCCACGCCCCTATTGGTGGTAGGCGGGTGATTGATGATGCAAATGGAAGCCCTGAGTGTCCTCTAAACGATGCAATTTGTTTGACCCACCTAGCTTATATACTCCGGCCGCTAGAGGTCGCAGAAGGGTGGAAAAACACCTGTGTGCAGGGCAAAATGACTCATGGTGCATTCTATAGGATTCCCACGCTCCTGGTGGTGGTAGGCGGGTGATTGATGATGCAAATGGAAGCCCCGAGTGTCCTCTAGGTGATCCACTAGGTTTCATCCCCCCCTCTCATATACCCCCTTAACTGGAAACACAAAAAAGGTAAAAAGTAGAAATTTTGAAATTTTCACTTTTTTGTTGATTGCCACTCACCTGTTCAACCTATATCTAAGATTGATGTCTCTAATTAACGTGCACCTGTGCGGCTACATGAATCAAATAGTTTGCGCCATCTTAGATCACCCTGTTTAGGCGCTAATGGCCGCAAAAGGGTGACACGTTAAATTCCAAAGTGTTTTTTGGTGAATTGCCACGCCCCTATTGGTGGTAGGCGGGTGATTGATGATGCAAATGGAAGCCCTGAGTGTCCTCTAAACGATGCAATTTGTTTGACCCACCTAGCTTATATACTCCGGCCGCTAGAGGTCGCAGAAGGGTGGAAAAACACCTGTGTGCAGGGCAAAATGACTCATGGTGCATTCTATAGGATTCCCACGCTCCTGGTGGTGGTAGGCGGGTGATTGATGATGCAAATGGAAGCCCCGAGTGTCCTCTAGGTGATCCACTAGGTTTCATCCCCCCCTCTCATATACCCCCTTAACTGGAAACACAAAAAAGGTAAAAAGTAGAAATTTTGAAATTTTCACTTTTTTGTTGATTGCCACTCACCTGTTCAACCTATATCTAAGATTGATGTCTCTAATTAACGTGCACCTGTGCGGCTACATGAATCAAATAGTTTGCGCCATCTTAGATCACCCTGTTTAGGCGCTAATGGCCGCAAAAGGGTGACACGTTAAATTCCAAAGTGTTTTTTGGTGAATTGCCACGCCCCTATTGGTGGTAGGCGGGTGATTGATGATGCAAATGGAAGCCCTGAGTGTCCTCTAAACGATGCAATTTGTTTGACCCACCTAGCTTATATACTCCGGCCGCTAGAGGTCGCAGAAGGGTGGAAAAACACCTGTGTGCAGGGCAAAATGACTCATGGTGCATTCTATAGGATTCCCACGCTCCTGGTGGTGGTAGGCGGGTGATTGATGATGCAAATGGAAGCCCCGAGTGTCCTCTAGGTGATCCACTAGGTTTCATCCCCCCCTCTCATATACCCCCCTTAACTGGAAACACAAAAAAGGTAAAAAGTAGAAATTTTGAAATTTTCACTTTTTTGTTGATTGCCACTCACCTGTTCAACCTATATCTAAGATTGATGTCTCTAATTAACGTGCACCTGTGCGGCTACATGAATCAAATAGTTTGCGCCATCTTAGATCACCCTGTTTAGGCGCTAATGGCCGCAAAAGGGTGACACGTTAAATTCCAAAGTGTTTTTTGGTGAATTGCCACGCCCCTATTGGTGGTAGGCGGGTGATTGATGATGCAAATGGAAGCCCTGAGTGTCCTCTAAACGATGCAATTTGTTTGACCCACCTAGCTTATATACTCCGGCCGCTAGAGGTCGCAGAAGGGTGGAAAAACACCTGTGTGCAGGGCAAAATGACTCATGGTGCATTCTATAGGATTCCCACGCTCCTGGTGGTGGTAGGCGGGTGATTGATGATGCAAATGGAAGCCCCGAGTGTCCTCTAGGTGATCCACTAGGTTTCATCCCCCCCTCTCATATACCCCCTTAACTGGAAACACAAAAAAGGTAAAAAGTAGAAATTTTGAAATTTTCACTTTTTTGTTGATTGCCACTCACCTGTTCAACCTATATCTAAGATTGATGTCTCTAATTAACGTGCACCTGTGCGGCTACATGAATCAAATAGTTTGCGCCATCTTAGATCACCCTGTTTAGGCGCTAATGGCCGCAAAAGGGTGACACGTTAAATTCCAAAGTGTTTTTTGGTGAATTGCCACGCCCCTATTGGTGGTAGGCGGGTGATTGATGATGCAAATGGAAGCCCTGAGTGTCCTCTAAACGATGCAATTTGTTTGACCCACCTAGCTTATATACTCCGGCCGCTAGAGGTCGCAGAAGGGTGGAAAAACACCTGTGTGCAGGGCAAAATGACTCATGGTGCATTCTATAGGATTCCCACGCTCCTGGTGGTGGTAGGCGGGTGATTGATGATGCAAATGGAAGCCCCGAGTGTCCTCTAGGTGATCCACTAGGTTTCATCCCCCCCTCTCATATACCCCCTTAACTGGAAACACAAAAAAGGTAAAAAGTAGAAATTTTGAAATTTTCACTTTTTTGTTGATTGCCACTCACCTGTTCAACCTATATCTAAGATTGATGTCTCTAATTAACGTGCACCTGTGCGGCTACATGAATCAAATAGTTTGCGCCATCTTAGATCACCCTGTTTAGGCGCTAATGGCCGCAAAAGGGTGACACGTTAAATTCCAAAGTGTTTTTTGGTGAATT
The DNA here is from genome assembly GCF_042242935.1 of Bactrocera oleae. NCBI lineage: Eukaryota > Metazoa > Arthropoda > Insecta > Diptera > Tephritidae > Bactrocera > Bactrocera oleae. Next base: position 15,870 of record NW_027212761.1, on the reverse strand, counting down.
GCCACGCCCCTATTGGTGGTAGGCGGGTGATTGATGATGCAAATGGAAGCCCTGAGTGTCCTCTAAACGATGCAATTTGTTTGACCCACCTAGCTTATATACTCCGGCCGCTAGAGGTCGCAGAAGGGTGGAAAAACACCTGTGTGCAGGGCAAAATGACTCATGGTGCATTCTATAGGATTCCCACGCTCCTGGTGGTGGTAGGCGGGTGATTGATGATGCAAATGGAAGCCCCGAGTGTCCTCTAGGTGATCCACTAGGTTTCATCCCCCCCTCTCATATACCCCCTTAACTGGAAACACAAAAAAGGTAAAAAGTAGAAATTTTGAAATTTTCACTTTTTTGTTGATTGCCACTCACCTGTTCAACCTATATCTAAGATTGATGTCTCTAATTAACGTGCACCTGTGCGGCTACATGAATCAAATAGTTTGCGCCATCTTAGATCACCCTGTTTAGGCGCTAATGGCCGCAAAAGGGTGACACGTTAAATTCCAAAGTGTTTTTTGGTGAATTGCCACGCCCCTATTGGTGGTAGGCGGGTGATTGATGATGCAAATGGAAGCCCTGAGTGTCCTCTAAACGATGCAATTTGTTTGACCCACCTAGCTTATATACTCCGGCCGCTAGAGGTCGCAGAAGGGTGGAAAAACACCTGTGTGCAGGGCAAAATGACTCATGGTGCATTCTATAGGATTCCCACGCTCCTGGTGGTGGTAGGCGGGTGATTGATGATGCAAATGGAAGCCCCGAGTGTCCTCTAGGTGATCCACTAGGTTTCATCCCCCCCTCTCATATACCCCCTTAACTGGAAACACAAAAAAGGTAAAAAGTAGAAATTTTGAAATTTTCACTTTTTTGTTGATTGCCACTCACCTGTTCAACCTATATCTAAGATTGATGTCTCTAATTAACGTGCACCTGTGCGGCTACATGAATCAAATAGTTTGCGCCATCTTAGATCACCCTGTTTAGGCGCTAATGGCCGCAAAAGGGTGACACGTTAAATTCCAAAGTGTTTTTTGGTGAATTGCCACGCCCCTATTGGTGGTAGGCGGGTGATTGATGATGCAAATGGAAGCCCTGAGTGTCCTCTAAACGATGCAATTTGTTTGACCCACCTAGCTTATATACTCCGGCCGCTAGAGGTCGCAGAAGGGTGGAAAAACACCTGTGTGCAGGGCAAAATGACTCATGGTGCATTCTATAGGATTCCCACGCTCCTGGTGGTGGTAGGCGGGTGATTGATGATGCAAATGGAAGCCCCGAGTGTCCTCTAGGTGATCCACTAGGTTTCATCCCCCCCTCTCATATACCCCCTTAACTGGAAACACAAAAAAGGTAAAAAGTAGAAATTTTGAAATTTTCACTTTTTTGTTGATTGCCACTCACCTGTTCAACCTATATCTAAGATTGATGTCTCTAATTAACGTGCACCTGTGCGGCTACATGAATCAAATAGTTTGCGCCATCTTAGATCACCCTGTTTAGGCGCTAATGGCCGCAAAAGGGTGACACGTTAAATTCCAAAGTGTTTTTTGGTGAATTGCCACGCCCCTATTGGTGGTAGGCGGGTGATTGATGATGCAAATGGAAGCCCTGAGTGTCCTCTAAACGATGCAATTTGTTTGACCCACCTAGCTTATATACTCCGGCCGCTAGAGGTCGCAGAAGGGTGGAAAAACACCTGTGTGCAGGGCAAAATGACTCATGGTGCATTCTATAGGATTCCCACGCTCCTGGTGGTGGTAGGCGGGTGATTGATGATGCAAATGGAAGCCCCGAGTGTCCTCTAGGTGATCCACTAGGTTTCATCCCCCCCTCTCATATACCCCCTTAACTGGAAACACAAAAAAGGTAAAAAGTAGAAATTTTGAAATTTTCACTTTTTTGTTGATTGCCACTCACCTGTTCAACCTATATCTAAGATTGATGTCTCTAATTAACGTGCACCTGTGCGGCTACATGAATCAAATAGTTTGCGCCATCTTAGATCACCCTGTTTAGGCGCTAATGGCCGCAAAAGGGTGACACGTTAAATTCCAAAGTGTTTTTTGGTGAATTGCCACGCCCCTATTGGTGGTAGGCGGGTGATTGATGATGCAAATGGAAGCCCTGAGTGTCCTCTAAACGATGCAATTTGTTTGACCCACCTAGCTTATATACTCCGGCCGCTAGAGGTCGCAGAAGGGTGGAAAAACACCTGTGTGCAGGGCAAAATGACTCATGGTGCATTCTATAGGATTCCCACGCTCCTGGTGGTGGTAGGCGGGTGATTGATGATGCAAATGGAAGCCCCGAGTGTCCTCTAGGTGATCCACTAGGTTTCATCCCCCCCTCTCATATACCCCCCTTAACTGGAAACACAAAAAAGGTAAAAAGTAGAAATTTTGAAATTTTCACTTTTTTGTTGATTGCCACTCACCTGTTCAACCTATATCTAAGATTGATGTCTCTAATTAACGTGCACCTGTGCGGCTACATGAATCAAATAGTTTGCGCCATCTTAGATCACCCTGTTTAGGCGCTAATGGCCGCAAAAGGGTGACACGTTAAATTCCAAAGTGTTTTTTGGTGAATTGCCACGCCCCTATTGGTGGTAGGCGGGTGATTGATGATGCAAATGGAAGCCCTGAGTGTCCTCTCAAACGATGCAATTTGTTTGACCCACCTAGCTTATATACTCCGGCCGCTAGAGGTCGCAGAAGGGTGGAAAAACACCTGTGTGCAGGGCAAAATGACTCATGGTGCATTCTATAGGATTCCCACGCTCCTGGTGGTGGTAGGCGGGTGATTGATGATGCAAATGGAAGCCCCGAGTGTCCTCTAGGTGATCCACTAGGTTTCATCCCCCCCTCTCATATACCCCCTTAACTGGAAACACAAAAAAGGTAAAAAGTAGAAATTTTGAAATTTTCACTTTTTTGTTGATTGCCACTCACCTGTTCAACCTATATCTAAGATTGATGTCTCTAATTAACGTGCACCTGTGCGGCTACATGAATCAAATAGTTTGCGCCATCTTAGATCACCCTGTTTAGGCGCTAATGGCCGCAAAAGGGTGACACGTTAAATTCCAAAGTGTTTTTTGGTGAATTGCCACGCCCCTATTGGTGGTAGGCGGGTGATTGATGATGCAAATGGAAGCCCTGAGTGTCCTCTAAACGATGCAATTTGTTTGACCCACCTAGCTTATATACTCCGGCCGCTAGAGGTCGCAGAAGGGTGGAAAAACACCTGTGTGCAGGGCAAAATGACTCATGTGCATTCTATAGGATTCCCACGCTCCTGGTGGTGGTAGGCGGGTGATTGATGATGCAAATGGAAGCCCCGAGTGTCCTCTAGGTGATCCACTAGGTTTCATCCCCCCCTCTCATATACCCCCTTAACTGGAAACACAAAAAAGGTAAAAAGTAGAAATTTTGAAATTTTCACTTTTTTGTTGATTGCCACTCCACCTGTTCAACCTATATCTAAGATTGATGTCTCTAATTAACGTGCACCTGTGCGGCTACATGAATCAAATAGTTTGCGCCATCTTAGATCACCCTGTTTAGGCGCTAATGGCCGCAAAAGGGTGACACGTTAAATTCCAAAGTGTTTTTTGGTGAATTGCCACGCCCCTATTGGTGGTAGGCGGGTGATTGATGATGCAAATGGAAGCCCTGAGTGTCCTCTAAACGATGCAATTTGTTTGACCCACCTAGCTTATATACTCCGGCCGCTAGAGGTCGCAGAAGGGTGGAAAAACACCTGTGTGCAGGGCAAAATGACTCATGGTGCATTCTATAGGGATTCCCACGCTCCTGGTGGTGGTAGGCGGGTGATTGATGATGCAAATGGAAGCCCCGAGTGTCCTCTAGGTGATCCACTAGGTTTCATCCCCCCCTCTCATATACCCCCTTAACTGGAAACACAAAAAAGGTAAAAAGTAGAAATTTTGAAATTTTCACTTTTTTGTTGATTGCCACTCACCTGTTCAACCTATATCTAAGATTGATGTCTCTAATTAACGTGCACCTGTGCGGCTACATGAATCAAATAGTTTGCGCCATCTTAGATCACCCTGTTTAGGCGCTAATGGCCGCAAAAGGGTGACACGTTAAATTCCAAAGTGTTTTTTGGTGAATTGCCACGCCCCTATTGGTGGTAGGCGGGTGATTGATGATGCAAATGGAAGCCCTGAGTGTCCTCTAAACGATGCAATTTGTTTGACCCACCTAGCTTATATACTCCGGCCGCTAGAGGTCGCAGAAGGGTGGAAAAACACCTGTGTGCAGGGCAAAATGACTCATGGTGCATTCTATAGGATTCCCACGCTCCTGGTGGTGGTAGGCGGGTGATTGATGATGCAAATGGAAGCCCGAGTGTCCTCTAGGTGATCCACTAGGTTTCATCCCCCCCTCTCATATACCCCCTTAACTGGAAACACAAAAAAGGTAAAAAGTAGAAATTTTGAAATTTTCACTTTTTGTTGATTGCCACTCACCTGTTCAACCTATATCTAAGATTGATGTCTCTAATTAACGTGCACCTGTGCGGCTACATGAATCAAATAGTTTGCGCCATCTTAGATCACCCTGTTTAGGCGCTAATGGCCGCAAAAGGGTGACACGTTAAATTCCAAAGTGTTTTTTGGTGAATTGCCACGCCCCTATTGGTGGTAGGCGGGTGATTGATGATGCAAATGGAAGCCCTGAGTGTCCTCTAAACGATGCAATTTGTTTGACCCACCTAGCTTATATACTCCGGCCGCTAGAGGTCGCAGAAGGGTGGAAAAACACCTGTGTGCAGGGCAAAATGACTCATGGTGCATTCTATAGGATTCCCACGCTCCTGGTGGTGGTAGGCGGGTGATTGATGATGCAAATGGAAGCCCCGAGTGTCCTCTAGGTGATCCACTAGGTTTCATCCCCCCCTCTCATATACCCCCTTAACTGGAAACACAAAAAAGGTAAAAAGTAGAAATTTTGAAATTTTCACTTTTTGTTGATTGCCACTCACCTGTTCAACCTATATCTAAGATTGATGTCTCTAATTAACGTGCACCTGTGCGGCTACATGAATCAAATAGTTTGCGCCATCTTAGATCACCCTGTTTAGGCGCTAATGGCCGCAAAAGGGTGACACGTTAAATTCCAAAGTGTTTTTTGGTGAATTGCCACGCCCTATTGGTGGTAGGCGGGTGATTGATGATGCAAATGGAAGCCTGAGTGTCCTCTAAACGATGCAATTTGTTTGACCCACCTAGCTTATATACTCCGGCCGCTAGAGGTCGCAGAAGGGTGGAAAAACACCTGTGTGCAGGGCAAAATGACTCATGGTGCATTCTATAGGATTCCCACGCTCCTGGTGGTGGTAGGCGGGTGATTGATGATGCAAATGGAAGCCCCGAGTGTCCTCTAGGTGATCCACTAGGTTTCATCCCCCCCCTCTCATATACCCCTTAACTGGAAACACAAAAAGGTAAAAAGTAGAAATTTTGAAATTTTCACTTTTTGTTGATTGCCACTCACCTGTTCAACCTATATCTAAGATTGATGTCTCTAATTAACGTGCACCTGTGCGGCTACATGAATCAAATAGTTTGCGCCATCTTAGATCACCCTGTTTAGGCGCTAATGGCCGCAAAAGGGTGACACGTTAAATTCCAAAGTGTTTTTTGGTGAATTGCCACGCCCCTATTGGTGGTAGGCGGGTGATTGATGATGCAAATGGAAGCCCTGAGTGTCCTCTAAACGATGCAATTTGTTTGACCCACCTAGCTTATATACTCCGGCCGCTAGAGGTCGCAGAAGGGTGGAAAAACACCTGTGTGCAGGGCAAAATGACTCATGGTGCATTCTATAGGATTCCCACGCTCCTGGTGGTGGTAGGCGGGTGATTGATGATGCAAATGGAAGCCCCGAGTGTCCTCTAGGTGATCCACTAGGTTCATCCCCCCCTCTCATATACCCCCTTAACTGGAAACACAAAAAAGGTAAAAAGTAGAAATTTTGAAATTTTCACTTTTTTGTTGATTGCCACTCACCTGTTCAACCTATATCTAAGATTGATGTCTCTAATTAACGTGCACCTGTGCGGCTACATGAATCAAATAGTTTGCGCCATCTTAGATCACCCTGTTTAGGCGCTAATGGCCGCAAAAGGGTGACACGTTAAATTCCAAAGTGTTTTTTGGTGAATTGCCACGCCCCTATTGGTGGTAGGCGGGTGATTGATGATGCAAATGGAAGCCCTGAGTGTCTCTAAACGATGCAATTTGTTTGACCCACCTAGCTTATATACTCCGGCCGCTAGAGGTCGCAGAAGGGTGGAAAAACACCTGTGTGCAGGGCAAAATGACTCATGGTGCATTCTATAGGATTCCCACGCTCCTGGTGGTGGTAGGCGGGTGATTGATGATGCAAATGGAAGCCCCGAGTGTCCTCTAGGTGATCCACTAGGTTTCATCCCCCCCTCTCATATACCCCTTAACTGGAAACACAAAAAAGGTAAAAAGTAGAAATTTTGAAATTTTCACTTTTTTGTTGATTGCCACTCACCTGTTCAACCTATATCTAAGATTGATGTCTCTAATTAACGTGCACCTGTGCGGCTACATGAATCAAATAGTTTGCGCCATCTTAGATCACCCTGTTTAGGCGCTAATGGCCGCAAAAGGGTGACACGTTAAATTCCAAAGTGTTTTTTGGTGAATTGCCACGCCCCTATTGGTGGTAGGCGGGTGATTGATGATGCAAATGGAAGCCCTGAGTGTCCTCTAAACGATGCAATTTGTTTGACCCACCTAGCTTATATACTCCGGCCGCTAGAGGTCGCAGAAGGGTGGAAAAACACCTGTGTGCAGGCAAAATGACTCATGGTGCATTCTATAGGATTCCCACGCTCCTGGTGGTGGTAGGCGGGTGATTGATGATGCAAATGGAAGCCCCGAGTGTCCTCTAGGTGATCCACTAGGTTTCATCCCCCCTCTCATATACCCCCTTAACTGGAAACACAAAAAAGGTAAAAAGTAGAAATTTTGAAATTTTCACTTTTTTGTTGATTGCCACTCACCTGTTCAACCTATATCTAAGATTGATGTCTCTAATTAACGTGCACCTGTGCGGCTACATGAATCAAATAGTTTGCGCCATCTTAGATCACCCTGTTTAGGCGCTAATGGCCGCAAAAGGGTGACACGTTAAATTCCAAAGTGTTTTTGGTGAATTGCCACGCCCCTATTGGTGGTAGGCGGGTGATTGATGATGCAAATGGAAGCCCTGAGTGTCCTCTAAACGATGCAATTTGTTTGACCCACCTAGCTTATATACTCCGGCCGCTAGAGGTCGCAGAAGGTGGAAAAACACCTGTGTGCAGGGCAAAATGACTCATGGTGCATTCTATAGGATTCCCACGCTCCTGGTGGTGGTAGGCGGGTGATTGATGATGCAAATGGAAGCCCCGAGTGTCCTCTAGGTGATCCACTAGGTTTCATCCCCCCCTCTCATATACCCCCTTAACTGGAAACACAAAAAAGGTAAAAAGTAGAAATTTTGAAATTTTCACTTTTTTGTTGATTGCCACTCACCTGTTCAACCTATATCTAAGATGATGTCTCTAATTAACGTGCACCTGTGCGGCTACATGAATCAAATAGTTTGCGCCATCTTAGATCACCCTGTTTAGGCGCTAATGGCCGCAAAAGGGTGACACGTTTAAATTCCAAAGTGTTTTTTGGTGAATTGCCACGCCCCTATTGGTGGTAGGCGGTGATTGATGATGCAAATGGAAGCCCTGAGTGTCCTCTAAACGATGCAATTTGTTTGACCCACCTAGCTTATATACTCCGGCCGCTAGAGGTCGCAGAAGGGTGGAAAAACACCTGTGTGCAGGGCAAAATGACTCATGGTGCATTCTATAGGATTCCCACGCTCCTGGTGGTGGTAGGCGGGTGATTGATGATGCAAATGGAAGCCCCGAGTGTCCTCTAGGTGATCCACTAGGTTTCATCCCCCCCTCTCATATACCCCCTTAACTGGAAACACAAAAAAAGGTAAAAAGTAGAAATTTTGAAATTTTCACTTTTTTGTTGATTGCCACTCACCTGTTTCAACCTATATCTAAGATTGATGTCTCTAATTAACGTGCACCTGTGCGGCTACATGAATCAAATAGTTTGCGCCATCTTAGATCACCCTGTTTAGGCGCTAATGGCCGCAAAAGGGTGACACGTTAAATTCCAAAGTGTTTTTTGGTGAATTGCCACGCCCCTATTGGTGGTAGGCGGGTGATTGATGATGCAAATGGAAGCCCTGAGTGTCTCTAAACGATGCAATTTGTTTGACCCACCTAGCTTATATACTCGGCCGCTAGAGGTCGCAGAAGGGTGGAAAAACACCTGTGTGCAGGGCAAAATGACTCATGGTGCATTCTATAGGATTCCCACGCTCCTGGTGGTGGTAGGCGGGTGATTGATGATGCAAATGGAAGCCCCGAGTGTCCTCTAGGTGATCCACTAGGTTTCATCCCCCCCTCTCATATACCCCCTTAACTGGAAACACAAAAAAGGTAAAAAGTAGAAATTTGAAATTTTCACTTTTTTGTTGATTGCCACTCACCTGTTCAACCTATATCTAAGATTGATGTCTCTAATTAACGTGCACCTGTGCGGCTACATGAATCAAATAGTTTGCGCCATCTTAGATCACCCTGTTTAGGCGCTAATGGCCGCAAAAGGGTGACACGTTAAATTCCAAAGTGTTTTTTGGTGAATTGCCACGCCCCTATTGGTGGTAGGCGGGTGATTGATGATGCAAATGGAAGCCCTGAGTGTCCTCTAAACGATGCAATTTGTTTGACCCACCTAGCTTATATACTCGGCCGCTAGAGGTCGCAGAAGGGTGGAAAAACACCTGTGTGCAGGGCAAAATGACTCATGGTGCATTCTATAGGATTCCCACGCTCCTGGTGGTGGTAGGCGGGTGATTGATGATGCAAATGGAAGCCCCGAGTGTCCTCTAGGTGATCCACTAGGTTTCATCCCCCCCTCTCATATACCCCCTTAACTGGAAACACAAAAAAGGTAAAAAGTAGAAATTTTGAAATTTTCACTTTTTTGTTGATTGCCACTCACCTGTTCAACCTATATCTAAGATTGATGTCTCTAATTAACGTGCACCTGTGCGGCTACATGAATCAAATAGTTTGCGCCATCTTAGATCACCCTGTTTAGGCGCTAATGGCCGCAAAAGGGTGACACGTTAAATTCCAAAGTGTTTTTTGGTGAATTGCCACGCCCCTATTGGTGGTAGGCGGGTGATTGATGATGCAAATGGAAGCCCTGAGTGTCCTCTAAACGATGCAATTTGTTTGACCCACCTAGCTTATATACTCCGGCCGCTAGAGGTCGCAGAAGGGTGGAAAAACACCCCTGTGTGCAGGGCAAAATGACTCATGGTGCCATTCTATAGGATTCCCACGCTCCTGGTGGTGGTAGGCGGTGATTGATGATGCAAATGGAAGCCCCGAGTGTCCTCTAGGTGATCCACTAGGTTTCATCCCCCCCTCTCATATACCCCCTTAACTGGAAACACAAAAAAGGTAAAAAGTAGAAATTTTGAAATTTTCACTTTTTTGTTGATTGCCACTCACCTGTTCAACCTATATCTAAGATTGATGTCTCTAATTAACGTGCACCTGTGCGGCTACATGAATCAAATAGTTTGCGCCATCTTAGATCACCCCTGTTTAGGCGCTAATGGCCGCAAAGGGTGACACGTTAAATTCCAAAGTGTTTTTTGGTGAATTGCCACGCCCCTATTGGTGGTAGGCGGGTGATTGATGATGCAAATGGAAGCCCTGAGTGTCCTCTAAACGATGCAATTTGTTTGACCCACCTAGCTTATATACTCCGGCCGCTAGAGGTCGCAGAAGGGTGGAAAAACACCTGTGTGCAGGGCAAAATGACTCATGGTGCATTCTATAGGATTCCCACGCTCCTGGTGGTGGTAGGCGGGTGATTGATGATGCAAATGGAAGCCCCGAGTGTCCTCTAGGTGATCCACTAGGTTTCATCCCCCCCTCTCATATACCCCCTTAACTGGAAACACAAAAAAGGTAAAAAGTAGAATTTTGAAATTTTCACTTTTTTGTTGATTGCCACTCACCTGTTCAACCTATATCTAAGATTGATGTCTCTAATTAACGTGCACCTGTGCGGCTACATGAATCAAATAGTTTGCGCCCATCTTAGATCACCCTGTTTAGGCGCTAATGGCCGCAAAAGGGTGACACGTTAAATTCCAAAGTGTTTTTTGGTGAATTGCCACGCCCCTATTGGTGGTAGGCGGGTGATTGATGATGCAAATGGAAGCCCTGAGTGTCCTCTAAACGATGCAATTTGTTTGACCCACCTAGCTTATATACTCCGGCCGCTAGAGGTCGCAGAAGGGTGGAAAAACACCTGTGTGCAGGGCAAAATGACTCATGGTGCATTCTATAGGATTCCCACGCTCCTGGTGGTGGTAGGCGGGTGATTGATGATGCAAATGGAAGCCCCGAGTGTCCTCTAGGTGATCCACTAGGTTTCATCCCCCCCTCTCATATACCCCCTTAACTGGAAACACAAAAAGGTAAAAAGTAGAAATTTTGAAATTTTCACTTTTTTGTTGATTGCCACTCACCTGTTCAACCTATATCTAAGATTGATGTCTCTAATTAACGTGCACCTGTGCGGCTACATGAATCAAATAGTTTGCGCCATCTTAGATCACCCTGTTTAGGCGCTAATGCCGCAAAAGGGTGACACGTTAAATTCCAAAGTGTTTTTTGGTGAATTGCCACGCCCCTAATGGTGGTAGGCGGGTGATTGATGATGCAAATGGAAGCCCTGAGTGTCCTCTAAACGATGCAATTTGTTTGACCCACCTAGCTTATATACTCCGGCCGCTAGAGGTCGCAGAAGGGTGGAAAAACACCTGTGTGCAGGGCAAAATGACTCATGGTGCATTCTATAGGATTCCCACGCTCCTGGTGGTGGTAGGCGGGTGATTGATGATGCAAATGGAAGCCCCGAGTGTCCTCTAGGTGATCCACTAGGTTTCATCCCCCCCTCTCATATACCCCCTTAACTGGAAACACAAAAAAGGTAAAAAGTAGAAATTTTGAAATTTTCACTTTTTTGTTGATTGCCACTCACCTGTTCAACCTATATCTAAGATTGATGTCTCTAATTAACGTGCACCTGTGCGGCTACATGAATCAAATAGTTTGCGCCATCTTAGATCACCCTGTTTAGGCGCTAATGGCCGCAAAAGGTGACACGTTAAATTCCAAAGTGTTTTTTGGTGAATTGCCACGCCCCCTATTGGTGGTAGGCGGGTGATTGATGATGCAAATGGAAGCCCTGAGTGTCCTCTAAACGATGCAATTTGTTTGACCCACCTAGCTTATATACTCCGGCCGCTAGAGGTCGCAGAAGGGTGGAAAAACACCTGTGTGCAGGGCAAAATGACTCATGGTGCATTCTATAGGATTCCCACGCTCCTGGTGGTGGTAGGCGGGTGATTGATGATGCAAATGGAAGCCCCGAGTGTCCTCTAGGTGATCCACTAGGTTTCATCCCCCCCTCTCATATACCCCCTTAACTGGAAACACAAAAAAGGTAAAAAGTAGAAATTTTGAAATTTTCACTTTTTTGTTGATTGCCACTCACCTGTTCAACCTATATCTAAGATTGATGTCTCTAATTAACGTGCACCCTGTGCGGCTACATGAATCAAATAGTTTGCGCCATCTTAGATCACCCTGTTTAGGCGCTAATGGCCGCAAAAGGGTGACACGTTAAATTCCAAAGTGTTTTTTGGTGAATTGCCACGCCCCTATTGGTGGTAGGCGGGTGATTGATGATGCAAATGGAAGCCCTGAGTGTCCTCTAAACGATGCAATTTGTTTGACCCACCTAGCTTATATACTCCGGCCGCTAGAGGTCGCAGAAGGGTGGAAAAACACCTGTGTGCAGGGCAAAATGACTCATGGTGCATTCTATAGGATTCCCACGCTCCTGGTGGTGGTAGGCGGGTGATTGATGATGCAAATGGAAGCCCCGAGTGTCCTCTAGGTGATCCACTAGGTTCATCCCCCCCTCTCATATACCCCCCTTAACTGGAACACAAAAAAGGTAAAAAGTAGAAATTTTGAAATTTTCACTTTTTTGTTGATTGCCACTCACCTGTATCAACCTATATCTAAGATTGATGTCTCTAATTAACGTGCACCTGTGCGGCTACATGAATCAAATAGTTTGCGCCATCTTAGATCACCCTGTTTAGGCGCTAATGGCCGCAAAAGGGTGACACGGTTAAATTCCAAAGTGTTTTTTGGTGAATTGCCACGCCCCTATTGGTGGTAGGCGGGTGATTGATGATGCAAATGGAAGCCCTGAGTGTCCTCTAAACGATGCAATTTGTTGACCCACCTAGCTTATATACTCCGGCCGCTAGAGTCGCAGAAGGGTGGAAAAACACCTGTGTGCAGGGCAAAATGACTCATGGTGCATTCTATAGGATTCCCACGCTCTCTGGTGGTGGTAGGCGGGTGATTGATGATGCAAATGGAAGAAGCCCCGAGTGTCCTCTAGGTGATCCACTAGGTTTCATCCCCCCCTCTCATATACCCCCTTAACTGGAACACAAAAAAGGTAAAAAGTAGAAATTTTGAAATTTTCACTTTTTTGTTGATTGCCACTCACCTGTTCAACCTATATCTAAGATTGATGTCTCTAATTAACGTGCACCTGTGCGGCTACATGAATCAAATAGTTTGCGCCATCTTAGATCACCCTGTTTAGGCGCTAATGGCCGCAAAAGGGTGACACGTTAAATTCCAAAGTGTTTTTTGGTGAATTGCCACGCCCCTATTGGTGGTAGGCGGGTGATTGATGATGCAAATGGAAGCCCTGAGTGTCCTCTAAACGATGCAATTTGTTTGACCCACCTAGCTTATATACTCCGGCCGCTAGAGGTCGCAGAAGGGTGGAAAAACACCTGTGTGCAGGGCAAAATGACTCATGGTGCATTCTATAGGATTCCCACGCTCCTGGTGGTGGTAGGCGGGTGATTGATGATGCAAATGGAAGCCCCGAGTGTCCTCTAGGTGATCCACTAGGTTTCATCCCCCCCTCTCATATACCCCCTTAACTGGAAACACAAAAAAGGTAAAAAGTAGAAATTTTGAAATTTTCACTTTTTTGTTGATTGCCACTCACCTGTTCAACCTATATCTAAGATTGATGTCTCTAATTAACGTGCACCTGTGCGGCTACATGAAATCAAATAGTTTGCGCCATCTTAGATCACCCTGTTTAGGCGCTAATGGCCGCAAAAGGGTGACACGTTAAATTCCAAAGTGTTTTTTGGTCGAATTGCCACGCCCCTATTGGTGGTAGGCGGGTGATTGATGATGCAAATGGAAGCCCTGAGTGTCCTCTAAACGATGCAATTTGTTTGACCCACCTAGCTTATATACTCCGGCCGCTAGAGGTCGCAGAAGGGTGGAAAAAACACCTGTGTGCAGGGCAAAATGACTCATGGTGCATCTATAGGATTCCCACGCTCCTGGTGGTGGTAGGCGGGTGATTGATGATGCAAATGGAAGCCCCGAGTGTCCTCTAGGTGATCCACTAGGTTTCATCCCCCCCTCTCATATACCCCCCTTAACTGGAAACACAAAAAAGGTAAAAAGTAGAAATTTTGAAATTTCACTTTTTTGTTGATTGCCACTCACCTGTTCAACCTATATCTAAGATTGATGTCTCTAATTAACGTGCACCTGTGCGGCTACATGAATCAAATAGTTTGCGCCATCTTAGATCACCCTGTTTAGGCGCTAATGGCCGCAAAAGGGTGACACGTTAAATTCCAAAGTGTTTTTTGGTGAAATTGCCACGCCCCTATTGGTGGTAGGCGGGTGATTGATGATGCAAATGGAAGCCCTGAGTGTCTCTAAACGATGCAATTTGTTTGACCCACCTAGCTTATATACTCCGGCCGCTAGAGGTCGCAGAAGGTGGAAAAACACCTGTGTGCAGGGCAAAATGACTCATGGTGCATTCTATAGGATTCCCACGCTCCTGGTGGTGGTAGGCGGGTGATTGATGATGCAAATGGAAGCCCCGAGTGTCCTCTAGGTGATCCACTAGGTTTCATCCCCCCCTCTCATATACCCCCTTAACTGGAAACACAAAAAAGGTAAAAAGTAGAAATTTTGAAATTTTCACTTTTTTTGTTGATTGCCACTCACCTGTTCAACCTATATCTAAGATTGATGTCTCTAATTAACGTGCACCTGTGCGGCTACATGAATCAAATAGTTTGGCGCCATCTTAGATCACCCTGTTTAGGCGCTAATGGCCGCAAAAGGGTGACACGTTAAATTCCAAAGTGTTTTTGGTGAATTGCCACGCCCCTATTGGTGGTAGGCGGGTGATTGATGATGCAAATGGAAGCCCTGAGTGTCCTCTAAACGATGCAATTTGTTTGACCCACCTAGCTTATATACTCCGGCCGCTAGAGGTCGCAGAAGGGTGGAAAAAACACCTGTGTGCAGGGCAAAATGACTCATGGTGCATTCTATAGGATTCCCACGCTCCTGGTGGTGGTAGGCGGGTGATTGATGATGCAAATGGAAGCCCCGAGTGTCCTCTAGGTGATCCACTAGGTTTCATCCCCCCCTCTCATATACCCCCTTAACTGGAAACACAAAAAAGGTAAAAAGTAGAAATTTTGAAATTTTCACTTTTTTGTTGATTGCCACTCACCTGTTCAACCTATATCTAAGATTGATGTCTCTAATTAACGTGCACCTGTGCGGCTACATGAATCAAATAGTTTGCGCCATCTTAGATCACCCTGTTTAGGCGCTAATGGCCGCAAAAGGGTGACACGTTAAATTCCAAAGTGTTTTTTGGTGAATTGCCACGCCCCTATTGGTGGTAGGCGGGTGATTGATGATGCAAATGGAAGCCCTGAGTGTCCTCTAAACGATGCAATTTGTTTGACCCACCTAGCTTATATACTCCGGCCGCTAGAGGTCGCAGAAGGGTGGAAAAACACCTGTGTGCAGGGCAAAATGACTCATGGTGCATTCTATAGGATTCCCACGCTCCTGGTGGTGGTAGGCGGGTGATTGATGATGCAAATGGAAGCCCCGAGTGTCCTCTAGGTGATCCACTAGGTTTCATCCCCCCCTCTCATATACCCCCTTAACTGGAAACACAAAAAAGGTAAAAAGTAGAAATTTTGAAATTTTCACTTTTTTGTTGATTGCCACTCACCTGTTCAACCTATATCTAAGATTGATGTCTCTAATTAACGTGCACCTGTGCGGCTACATGAATCAAATAGTTTGCGCCATCTTAGATCACCCTGTTTAGGCGCTAATGGCCGCAAAAGGGTGACACGTTAAATTCCAAAGTGTTTTTTGGTGAATTGCCACGCCCCTATTGGTGGTAGGCGGGTGATTGATGATGCAAATGGAAGCCCTGAGTGTCCTCTAAACGATGCAATTTGTTTGACCCACCTAGCTTATATACTCTCCGGCCGCTAGAGGTCGCAGAAGGGTGGAAAAACACCTGTGTGCAGGGCAAAATGACTCATGGTGCATTCTATAGGATTCCCACGCTCCTGGTGGTGGTAGGCGGGTGATTGATGATGCAAATGGAAGCCCCGAGTGTCCTCTAGGTGATCCACTAGGTTTCATCCCCCCCTCTCATATACCCCCTTAACTGGAAACACAAAAAAGGTAAAAAGTAGAAATTTTGAAATTTTCACTTTTTTGTTGATTGCCACTCACCTGTTCAACCTATATCTAAGATTGATGTCTCTAATT
>NW_027212760.1:75000-77651 GCF_042242935.1 Bactrocera oleae | reverse complement strand
TTTATTACTTCATAGACTTTATACAATTAATACTTATATGAAAATTTATTACTTCATAGACTTTATACAATTAATACTTATATGAAAATTTATTACTTCATAGACTTTATACAATTAATACTTATATGAAAATTTATTACTTCATAGACTTTATACAATTAATACTTATATGAAAATTTATTACTTCATAGACTTTATACATTTAATACTTATATGAAAATTCATTACTTCATAGACTTTATACTTTTTTATACTTATATAAAAATTTATTACTTCATAGACTTTATATTTTACTTCATAGACTTTATACATTTAATACTTATATGAAAATTTATTACTTCATAGACTTTATATATTTACTACTTATATGAAAATTTATTACTTCATAGACTTTATACATTTAGTACTTATATGAAAATTTATTACTTCATAGACTTTATACAATTAATACTTATATGAAAATTTATTACTTCATAGACTTTATACAATTAATACTTATATGAAAATTTATTACTTCATAGACTTTATATATTTACTACTTATATGAAAATTTATTACTTCATAGACTTTATACATTTAGTACTTATATGAAAATTTATTACTTCATAGACTTTATACAATTAATACTTATATGAAAATTTATTACTTCATAGACTTTATACAATTAATACTTATATGAAAATTTATTACTTCATAGACTTTATACAATTAATACTTATATGAAAATTTATTACTTCATAGACTTTATACATTTAATACTTATATGAAAATTTATTACTTCATAGACTTTATATATTTACTACTTATATGAAAATTTATTACTTTCATAGACTTTATACAATTAATACTTATATGAAAATTTATTACTTCATAGACTTATTATACAATTAATACTTATATGAAAATTTATTACTTCATAGACTTTATACAATTTAATACTTATATGAAAATTTATTACTTCATAGACTTTATACAATTAATACTTATATGAAAATTTATTACTTCATAGACTTTATAACAATTAATAGTTATATGAAAATTTATTACTTCATAGACTTTATACAATTAATACTTATATGAAAATTTATTACTTCATAGACTTTATACAATTAATACTTATATGAAAATTCATTACTTCATAGACTTTATACATTTAATACTTATATGAAAATTTATTACTTCATAGACTTTATATATTTACTACTTATATGAAAATTTATTACTTCATAGACTTTATACATTTAGTACTTATATGAAAATTTATTACTTCATAGACTTTATACAATTAATACTTATATGAAAATTTATTACTTCATAGACTTTATACAATTAATACTTATATGAAAATTTATTACTTCATAGACTTTATACAATTAATACTTATATGAAAATTTATTACTTCATAGACTTTATATATTTACTACTTATATGAAAATTTATTACTTCATAGACTTTATACATTTAGTACTTATATGAAAATTTATTACTTCATAGACTTTATACAATTAATACTTATATGAAAATTTATTACTTCATAGACTTTATACAATTAATACTTATATGAAAATTTATTACTTCATAGACTTTATACAATTAATACTTATATGAAAATTTATTACTTCATAGACTTTATACATTTAGTACTTATATGAAAATTTATTACTTCATAGACTTTATACAATTAATACTTATATGAAAATTTATTACTTCATAGACTTTATACAATTAATACTTATATGAAAATTTATTACTTCATAGACTTTATACAATTAATACTTATATGAAAATTTATTACTTCATAGACTTTATACATTTAATACTTATATGAAAATTCATTACTTCATAGACTTTATACAATTAATACTTATATGAAAATTTATTACTTCATAGACTTTATACAATTAATACTTATATGAAAATTTATTACTTCATAGACTTTATACAATTAATACTTATATGAAAATTTATTACTTCATAGACTTTATACAATTAATACTTATATGAAAATTTATTACTTCATAGACTTTATACAATTAATACTTATATGAAAATTTATTACTTCATAGACTTTATACAATTAATACTTATATGAAAATTTATTACTTCATAGACTTTATACAATTAATACTTATATGAAAATTTATTACTTCATAGACTTTATACAATTAATACTTATATGAAAATTTATTACTTCATAGACTTTATACAATTAATACTTATATGAAAAATTTATTACTTCATAGACTTTATACAATTAATACTTATATGAAAATTTATTACTTCATAGACTTTATACAATTAATACTTATATGAAAATTTATTACTTCATAGACTTTATACAATTAATACTTATATGAAAATTTATTACTTCATAGACTTTATACATTTAATACTTATATGAAAATTCATTACTTCATAGACTTTATATTTTTTATACTTATATAAAATTTATTACTTCATAGACTTTATATTTTACTTCATAGACTTTATACATTTAATACTTATATGAAAATTTATTACTTCATAGACTTTATATATTTACTACTTATATGAAAATTTATTACTTCATAGACTTTATACATTTAGTACTTATATGAAAATTTATTACTTCATAGACTTTATACAATTAATACTTATATGAAAATTTATTA
>NW_027212760.1:57500-70000 GCF_042242935.1 Bactrocera oleae | reverse complement strand
ACCGTATTCCCTTTCGTTCAAAATTATTCAAGTGTTTAATTACTATGGAATAAAAATTCATTCATTTCATTTCATTAAAACTTGAAAATTTTCGGCTTTCGCCTTGAACTTAGGACCGACTAACTCGTGATCAACCACTGTTCACACGAAACCCTTCTCCACTTCAGTCCTCCAAGGTCTCATTCGATTATTTGCTACTACCACCAAGATCTGTACCAATAGCGGCTCCATGCAGGCTTACGCCAAACACTTCTAAGCACACCATTGTACCCTCCTACTCACTAAAGTTTCAAAATTTATAATCCAACCGAAATTGTATTATAAATCATGTACTTTAGCGGTAATGTATAGGTATACAACTTAAGCGCCATCCATTTTAAGGGCTAGTTGCTTCGGCAGGTGAGTTGTTACACACTCCTTAGCGGATTACGACTTCCATGTCCACCGTCCTGCTGTTTTAAGCAACCAACGCCTTTCATGGTATCTGCATGAGTTGTTAATTTAGGCACCGTAACATTACGTTTGGTTCATCCCACAGCGCCAGTTCTGCTTACCAAAAGTGGCCCACTGGGCACATTATATCATAACCTCAACCTTCATATCAAGAAAGGTGAGGTTCTTACCCATTTAAAGTTTGAGAATAGGTTAAGGTCGTTTCGACCCTAAGGCCTCTAATCATTCGCTTTACCAGATAAGATTATTTTACATAATTTTTAAATGCACCAGCTATCCTGAGGGAAACTTCGGAGGGAACCAGCTACTAGATGGTTCGATTGGTCTTTCGCCCCTATACTCAATTCTGACAATCGATTTGCACGTCAGAACTGTTTCGGTCTTCCATCAGGGTTTCCCCTGACTTCAACCTGATCAAGTATAGTTCACCATCTTTCGGGTCACAGCATATATGCTCAAGGTACGCTCCAGTTAGAGGTATAAATAATAATAAATTATCATTATACATAACTATATGGAACGCCCCGGGATTGAATTAATAATGTAATACATTAAAAATTAATCCCATTATTAATACAGTTAAGTTAATTTCGCCATTAGGTTTAATATAACCCAATGACTTGCACATATGTTAGACTCCTTGGTCCGTGTTTCAAGACGGGTCCCGAAGGTATCCTGAATCTTTCGCATTGTTAATCATATAAATGCATACAATTAATATTAAAATCAATGATAATAATATTATTGTAAAATTCAAAAGAATTTTAGCATTATATATAATAAAATCTATCAACACTTTATCAAATCATCAGTAATTATTCTATGTTAATAAGCTAAAAGCAAATTAATTTGAATAAACTTAAAAACCAATGATCTTTTGATAAATATTTTATTATGTTAATAGATTACAATGTCCTTATATGAAAAAAATGCACACTATTACTATAATATTTAAAATTAAATACTACAGTTATAATGATGAATTTTTCATAATGGATATTCAGGTTCATCGGGCTTAACCTCTAAGCAGTTTCACGTACTATTTAACTCTCTATTCAGAGTTCTTTTCAACTTTCCCTCACGGTACTTGTTTACTATCGGTCTCATGGTTATATTTAGTTTTAGATGGAGTTTACCACCCACTTAGTGCTGCACTATCAAGCAACACGACTCTTTGGAAATATCTTTCTAGTAATCATTAACGTTATACGGGCCTGGCACCCTCTATGGGTAAATGGCCTCATTTAAGAAGGACTTAAATCGTTAATTTCTCATACTAGATATTAAGATATTCCATACACTGCATCTCACATTTGCCATATAGACAAAGTGACTTAGTGCTGAACTATTTTCTTTTCGCTCGCCGCTACTAAGAAAATCCTTGTTAGTTTCTTTTCCTCCCCTCATTAATATGCTTAAATTCAGGGGGTAGTCCCATATGAGTTGAGGTTGTATAAAATATATTTTAGATTGATTTGTTTATTTTTATTTAATTTTTTTGCTATTTGCTATTTTAAAGAAATATATTTTTATATCTTGATTACTCAATATTATTCAATCTTTTCATCCCTTTTTAAAATTCATAATATAATAATTAATAAAATTAACAACATTATTCCTCCACATATCATATATTTTTTTTTATTATAAATTTTTCTCAATACAATAGAGTGAATTAATTCTAGAATAAAAATTTATTTTATGCTAGACATTCCTCTTATGTATTATTTAATATAATTTAAATAATGTTGAAAATTTTTTCTTTTATGGGAATACTAAGATTCTCATTTATCATAAATTTTCGTTCAAATATGAGGTATTCAAGAATATATTTTCTATATTTCTTTTTATGCTATTAATATTATGGATTGAAAAATACAATCCAATAATATGCCATATGCTTAAATTCTATTAATTGACTAAAAGAATAAGCAACTAATTTAGCATAGTCTTACAACCCTCAACCATATGTAGTCCAAGCAGCACTTTAAAATTAATTAAAGTACATAACAGCATGGACCGCAATATGCGTTCAAAATGTCGATGTTCATGTGTCCTGCAGTTCACACGATGACGCACAGTTTGCTGCGTTCTTCATCGACCCATGAGCCGAGTGATCCACCGCTTAGAGTGATAATTTTTTTGTATTTTTTTAATTCAAAGTCAAAGAATTTTAATTTATTGAAAGTATTAATAATTAATCAATAATAAATTTTTAATACATAAGTTTAAAACATCTTTCAATAAATTGTAATTTTAAACCCAAACATTTGCAGCTGCGCATGTCTTAGGTCAACAAAAACAGTAATACCTTTTATATATTATTTTCTTCTCTATTTGTGCGTTTTCTTTTTTTAAATTTTTCAACATGTTTTTAATCACAAATAGAAAATACCATAAAAAAAAGGTATTACACACGTTAATGTGAACAAGTTAACTTATCATTTATAATATTTTATATAAATATCACAATTAAATATTATTTTCTATATAAATAATAAGTACAGCTATATGTTTAAAGGTTTTTTTATTGCGTTCAAATACAATGTATGCGAAGTTCACAATATAATATATATTGTCATAATGCATTACAAGGAGTTAAAAAAAAAAAAAAAAACAGAAAAACATTCAAAACATTGTATAATTCAAAACATTTTGAATGAAAAGAACAAAAAGAAAACTTTTTTTTCTTTTTTATTCTTTTTTTTTATTTTGTTTTTATATAATTATTTTTTTTTTCTTTTCGGATAGGAACACAATAATGATCCTTCCGCAGGTTCACCTACGGAAACCTTGTTACGACTTTTACTTCCTCTAAATAATCAAGTTCGGTCAACTTTTGCGAAACAACCGTGAAACACAAGGCGTCACAGTGATCACGTCCGGAGACCTCACTAAATAATTCAATCGGTAGTAGCGACGGGCGGTGTGTACAAAGGGCAGGGACGTAATCAATGCGAGTTAATGACTCACACTTACTGGGAATTCCAAGTTCATGTGAACAGTTTCAGTTCACAATCCCAAGCATGAAAGTGGTTCAGCGGTTTACCCGGACCTCTCGGTCTAGGAAATACACGTTGATACTTTCATTGTAGCGCGCGTGCAGCCCAGGACATCTAAGGGCATCACAGACCTGTTATTGCTCAATCTCGTTACTGCTAGACGCAATTTGTCCATTTAAGAAGCTAGTGTCCTTATAATGGGACAAACCAACAGGTACGACTCCACTTATATAAACACATTCAAACACTTGTACATTCAAGATGAACGCATGAATGAAGGCTATATAAGCTTCAACACCATAATCCTGAAAGCATCTATTTAATATATTTGAGTCTCGTTCGTTATCGGAATTAACCAGACAAATCACTCCACGAACTAAGAACGGCCATGCACCACCACCCATAGATTCGAGAAAGAGCTATCAATCTGTCTTACACGCTTATGTTCGGACCTGGTAAGTTTTCCCGTGTTGAGTCAAATTAAGCCGCAGGCTCCACTCCTGGTGGTGCCCTTCCGTCAATTCCTTTAAGTTTCAGCTTTGCAACCATACTTCCCCCGGAGCCCAAAAGCTTTGGTTTCCCGGGAAGCGACTGAGAGAGCCATAGTAGTAGCTACACCCAATTGCTAGCTGGCATCGTTTATGGTTAGAACTAGGGCGGTATCTGATCGCCTTCGAACCTCTAACTTTCGTTCTTGATTAATGAAAACATCTTTGGCAAATGCTTTCGCTTAAGTTAGTCTTACGACGGTCCAAGAATTTCACCTCTCGCGTCGTAATACTAATGCCCCCAAACTGCTTCTATTAATCATTACCTCTTGATCTAAAAACCAATGAAAGTAGAACAGAGGTCTTATTTCATTATTCCATGCACAAAATATTCAGGCATTTGGAGCCTGCTTTAAGCACTCTAATTTGTTCAAAGTAATTGTACCGGCCCACAACAACACTCGATGAAGAGCACTGAAGCAGGTTTAAATAGGAGGAATATATAAAAAATACATTGTATTAATTATATATAAGAACTCCACCGGTAATACGCTTACATACATAAGGTAATGTACATACCACAATTATAGTTGTACTACCCGTATGAAGCACAAATTCAACTACGAACGTTTTAACCGCAACAACTTTAATATACGCTATTGGAGCTGGAATTACCGCGGCTGCTGGCACCAGACTTGCCCTCCAATAGGTCCTTGTTAAAGGATTTAAAGTGTACTCATTCCAATTACAGGGCCTCGGATATGAGTCCTGTATTGTTATTTTTCGTCACTACCTCCCCGAACTGGGAGTGGGTAATTTACGCGCCTGCTGCCTTCCTTAGATGTGGTAGCCGTTTCTCAGGCTCCCTCTCCGGAATCGAACCCTGATTCCCCGTTACCCGTTGCAACCATGGTAGTCCTAGATACTACCATCAAAAGTTGATAGGGCAGACATTTGAAAGATCTGTCGTCGGTACGAGACCATACGATCTGCAAGTTATCTAGAGTTCAACCAATATAACGATCGAATAATCGCTTGGTTTTAGCCTAATAAAAGCACACGTTCCAAAAGGTCCGTGTTTATTTTGCATGTATTAGCTCTAGAATTACCACAGTTATCCAAGTAACTGTTAACGATCTATGGAACCATAACTGATATAATGAGCCTTTTGCGGTTTCACTTTTAATTTGTTTGTACTTAGACATGCATGGCTTAATCTTTGAGACAAGCATATAACTACTGGCAGGATCAACCAGAATAATATATATTTCTTTTTTATATAATATTTTTTATATTATATAAAAGTTTAAAATGATATTTTCTTATTTGAAAATTATACACAAATACACAAAACATAAAAACATTTACAATATACACAACAATTTTTCTATGTTTCTTTCTTTATTATATTTTTTTTCATTATATTTCATTTCTATTGTGTGATTTTGTAATGGATTTTTTTAATTTTTGTTTTGGTATCGTGAAAAGAATTTTCGTTCTCTATACATATTATTATTTAATTATTATGTAAGAACGATATTTCTTCTTATATTGGCAAAATTTTCAAATAATATCATTCTATACATTTTACTTTATTTCAATGCATATAGTAATATATATACCTTTTTTTAAGAGTATATACATTTTTTTCTTGATTTGAAATTAATAATTTCAAATTCTATTATATTTATTTCAATAATAAATATATGATAAAAAGTATTTTCGGGTGCAACACATTAATATTTTATTTTATTTAAAAACCATCCTTTTACACATATATTTTATGAGTAAATATTAGAATAGCTCACAAATAAAACTAAAATATTGTTTAATATTTATTTCTACAATATGTTAGTATAGAATAATAGATTTTTTATGTTTTTGTATAAAACAAAATCTATTTCTATTTAAACTAACTGTAGGAAACCAGGAATAAAAAACGCTCATTATATACAATATGTTAGTACAGAATATAGAGTTTTGTATAAAACAAAATCTATTTCTATTTAAACTAACTGTATAAAAACCAGGAATAAAAAGGCACACAAAATCAACTTTCATTTTCATATTTACTTAAAAATACATATAAAGTAAAAAATATTTCCATATAAATACTAAGTAAATAAAGTCATACAAGTATGAAAATTTTCATACAAGTACTAAATACATAAATCATATAAGTATAGTAATATTCATACTTATAAGTATTTAAAAACAATTTCTTACTAATAAACTAACATAAGGAATTCAAATATATAAAAGTATAATACATTTCCTAGCAGTAAAAAATTTTCATATAAGTACTAAATGTATAAAGTCTATGAAGCAATAAATTTTCATATAAGTACTATTTCAGTATATGTCAATTTGAGCAGATTTGTGCAAATTTGTTATAAATGTTCTCTCCCATGTTGACGTTACCAACCCGAAAATATATGGAAAAATTCTTTTAACCTATTTAAAATTTAAAAACTCATATATACGTGGGTAATTTATATCATTTTCAAATATCGTCATGGTCATAATACAACTAATAACATCAAAAGTATTTTTACAATCGATTTTTTTTTTAAATTTTTAACTTGTATGACTTCATATTTAATACTTATATGAAAATTTATTACTTCATAGACTTTATACATTTAATACTTATATGAAAATTTATTACTTCATAGACTTTATACATTTAATACTTATATGAAAATTCATTACTTCATAGACTTTATATTTTTTATACTTATATAAAAATTTATTACTTCATAGACTTTATATTTTACTTCATAGACTTTATACATTTAATACTCATATGAAAATTTATTACTTCATAGACTTTATATATTTACTACTTATATGAAAATTTATTACTTCATAGACTTTATACAATTAATACTTATATGAAAATTTATTACTTCATAGACTTTATACAATTAATACTTATATGAAAATTTATTACTTCATAGACTTTATACAATTAATACTTATATGAAAATTTATTACTTCATAGACTTTATACAATTAATACTTATATGAAAATTTATTACTTCATAGACTTTATACATTTAATACTTATATGAAAATTCATTACTTCATAGACTTTATACAATTAATACTTATATGAAAATTTATTACTTCATAGACTTTATACAATTAATACTTATATGAAAATTTATTACTTCATAGACTTTATACAATTAATACTTATATGAAAATTTATTACTTCATAGACTTTATACAATTAATACTTATATGAAAATTTATTACTTCATAGACTTTATACAATTAATACTTATATGAAAATTTATTACTTCATAGACTTTATACAATTAATACTTATATGAAAATTTATTACTTCATAGACTTTATACAATTAATACTTATATGAAAATTTATTACTTCATAGACTTTATACAATTAATACTTATATGAAAATTTATTACTTCATAGACTTTATACAATTAATACTTATATGAAAATTTATTACTTCATAGACTTTATACAATTAATACTTATATGAAAATTTATTACTTCATAGACTTTATACAATTAATACTTATATGAAAATTTATTACTTCATAGACTTTATACAATTAATACTTATATGAAAATTTATTACTTCATAGACTTTATACAATTAATACTTATATGAAAATTTATTACTTCATAGACTTTATACATTTAATACTTATATGAAAATTCATTACTTCATAGACTTTATATTTTTTATACTTATATAAAAATTTATTACTTCATAGACTTTATATTTTACTTCATAGACTTTATACATTTAATACTTATATGAAAATTTATTACTTCATAGACTTTATATATTTACTACTTATATGAAAATTTATTACTTCATAGACTTTATACATTTAGTACTTATATGAAAATTTATTACTTCATAGACTTTATACAATTAATACTTATATGAAAATTTATTACTTCATAGACTTTATACAATTAATACTTATATGAAAATTTATTACTTCATAGACTTTATATATTTACTACTTATATGAAAATTTATTACTTCATAGACTTTATACATTTAGTACTTATATGAAAATTTATTACTTCATAGACTTTATACAATTAATACTTATATGAAAATTTATTACTTCATAGACTTTATACAATTAATACTTATATGAAAATTTATTACTTCATAGACTTTATACAATTAATACTTATATGAAAATTTATTACTTCATAGACTTTATACATTTAATACTTATATGAAAATTTATTACTTCATAGACTTTATATATTTACTACTTATATGAAAAATTATTACTTCATAGACTTTATACAATTAATACTTATATGAAAATTTATTACTTCATAGACTTTATACAATTAATACTTATATGAAAATTTATTACTTCATAGACTTTATACATTTAATACTTATATGAAAATTTATTACTTCATAGACTTTATACAATTAATACTTATATGAAAATTTATTACTTCATAGACTTTATACAATTAATACTTATATGAAAATTTATTACTTCATAGACTTTATACAATTAATACTTATATGAAAATTTATTACTTCATAGACTTTATACAATTAATACTTATATGAAAATTCATTACTTCATAGACTTTATACATTTAATACTTATATGAAAATTTATTACTTCATAGACTTTATATATTTACTACTTATATGAAAATTTATTACTTCATAGACTTTATACATTTAATACTTATATGAAAATTTATTACTTCATAGACTTTATACAATTAATACTTATATGAAAATTTATTACTTCATAGACTTTATACAATTAATACTTATATGAAAATTTATTACTTCATAGACTTTATACAATTAATACTTATATGAAAATTTATTACTTCATAGACTTTATATATTTACTACTTATATGAAAATTTATTACTTCATAGACTTTATACATTTAGTACTTATATGAAAATTTATTACTTCATAGACTTTATACAATTAATACTTATATGAAAATTTATTACTTCATAGACTTTATACAATTAATACTTATATGAAAATTTATTACTTCATAGACTTTATACAATTAATACTTATATGAAAATTTATTACTTCATAGACTTTATACAATTAATACTTATATGAAAATTTATTACTTCATAGACTTTATACAATTAATACTTATATGAAAATTTATTACTTCATAGACTTTATACAATTAATACTTATATGAAAATTTATTACTTCATAGACTTTATACAATTAATACTTATATGAAAATTTATTACTTCATAGACTTTATACATTTAATACTTATATGAAAATTCATTACTTCATAGACTTTATATTTTTTATACTTATATAAAAATTTATTACTTCATAGACTTTATATTTTACTTCATAGACTTTATACATTTAATACTTATATGAAAATTTATTACTTCATAGACTTTATATATTTACTACTTATATGAAAATTTATTACTTCATAGACTTTATACATTTAGTACTTATATGAAAATTTATTACTTCATAGACTTTATACAATTAATACTTATATGAAAATTTATTACTTCATAGACTTTATACAATTAATACTTATATGAAAATTTATTACTTCATAGACTTTATATATTTACTACTTATATGAAAATTTATTACTTCATAGACTTTATACATTTAGTACTTATATGAAAATTTATTACTTCATAGACTTTATACAATTAATACTTATATGAAAATTTATTACTTCATAGACTTTATACAATTAATACTTATATGAAAATTTATTACTTCATAGACTTTATACAATTAATACTTATATGAAAATTTATTACTTCATAGACTTTATACATTTAATACTTATATGAAAATTTATTACTTCATAGACTTTATATATTTACTACTTATATGAAAATTTATTACTTCATAGACTTTATACAATTAATACTTATATGAAAATTTATTACTTCATAGACTTTATACAATTAATACTTATATGAAAATTTATTACTTCATAGACTTTATACATTTAATACTTATATGAAAATTTATTACTTCATAGACTTTATACAATTAATACTTATATGAAAATTTATTACTTCATAGACTTTATACAATTAATAGTTATATGAAAATTTATTACTTCATAGACTTTATACAATTAATACTTATATGAAAATTTATTACTTCATAGACTTTATACAATTAATACTTATATGAAAATTCATTACTTCATAGACTTTATACATTTAATACTTATATGAAAATTTATTACTTCATAGACTTTATATATTTACTACTTATATGAAAATTTATTACTTCATAGACTTTATACATTTAGTACTTATATGAAAATTTATTACTTCATAGACTTTATACAATTAATACTTATATGAAAATTTATTACTTCATAGACTTTATACAATTAATACTTATATGAAAATTTATTACTTCATAGACTTTATACAATTAATACTTATATGAAAATTTATTACTTCATAGACTTTATATATTTACTACTTATATGAAAATTTATTACTTCATAGACTTTATACATTTAGTACTTATATGAAAATTTATTACTTCATAGACTTTATACAATTAATACTTATATGAAAATTTATTACTTCATAGACTTTATACAATTAATACTTATATGAAAATTTATTACTTCATAGACTTTATACAATTAATACTTATATGAAAATTTATTACTTCATAGACTTTATACATTTAGTACTTATATGAAAATTTATTACTTCATAGACTTTATACAATTAATACTTATATGAAAATTTATTACTTCATAGACTTTATACAATTAATACTTATATGAAAATTTATTACTTCATAGACTTTATACAATTAATACTTATATGAAAATTTATTACTTCATAGACTTTATACATTTAATACTTATATGAAAATTCATTACTTCATAGACTTTATACAATTAATACTTATATAAAAATTTATTACTTCATAGACTTTATACAATTAATACTTATATGAAAATTTATTACTTCATAGACTTTATACAATTAATACTTATATGAAAATTTATTACTTCATAGACTTTATACAATTAATACTTATATGAAAATTTATTACTTCATAGACTTTATACAATTAATACTTATATGAAAATTTATTACTTCATAGACTTTATACAATTAATACTTATATGAAAATTTATTACTTCATAGACTTTATACAATTAATACTTATATGAAAATTTATTACTTCATAGACTTTATACAATTAATACTTATATGAAAATTTATTACTTCATAGACTTTATACAATTAATACTTATATGAAAATTTATTACTTCATAGACTTTATACAATTAATACTTATATGAAAATTTATTACTTCATAGACTTTATACAATTAATACTTATATGAAAATTTATTACTTCATAGACTTTATACAATTAATACTTATATGAAAATTTATTACTTCATAGACTTTATACATTTAATACTTATATGAAAATTCATTACTTCATAGACTTTATATTTTTTATACTTATATAAAAATTTATTACTTCATAGACTTTATATTTTACTTCATAGACTTTATACATTTAATACTTATATGAAAATTTATTACTTCATAGACTTTATATATTTACTACTTATATGAAAATTTATTACTTCATAGACTTTATACATTTAGTACTTATATGAAAATTTATTACTTCATAGACTTTATACAATTAATACTTATATGAAAATTTATTACTTCATAGACTTTATACAATTAATACTTATATGAAAATTTATTACTTCATAGACTTTATATATTTACTACTTATATGAAAATTTATTACTTCATAGACTTTATACATTTAGTACTTATATGAAAATTTATTACTTCATAGACTTTATACAATTAATACTTATATGAAAATTTATTACTTCATAGACTTTATACAATTAATACTTATATGAAAATTTATTACTTCATAGACTTTATACAATTAATACTTATATGAAAATTTATTACTTCATAGACTTTATACATTTAATACTTATATGAAAATTTATTACTTCATAGACTTTATATATTTACTACTTATATGAAAATTTATTACTTCATAGACTTTATACAATTAATACTTATATGAAAATTTATTACTTCATAGACTTTATACAATTAATACTTATATGAAAATTTATTACTTCATAGACTTTATACATTTAATACTTATATGAAAATTTATTACTTCATAGACTTTATACAATTAATACTTATATGAAAATTTATTACTTCATAGACTTTATACAATTAATAGTTATATGAAAATTTATTACTTCATAGACTTTATACAATTAATACTTATATGAAAATTTATTACTTCATAGACTTTATACAATTAATACTTATATGAAAATTCATTACTTCATAGACTTTATACATTTAATACTTATATGAAAATTTATTACTTCATAGACTTTATATATTTACTACTTATATGAAAATTTATTACTTCATAGACTTTATACATTTAGTACTTATATGAAAATTTATTACTTCATAGACTTTATACAATTAATACTTATATGAAAATTTAT
>NW_027212760.1:42500-52500 GCF_042242935.1 Bactrocera oleae | reverse complement strand
GTCTTCCATCAGGGTTTCCCCTGACTTCAACCTGATCAAGTATAGTTCACCATCTTTCGGGTCACAGCATATATGCTCAAGGTACGCTCCAGTTAGAGGTATAAATAATAATAAATTATCATTATACATAACTATATGGAACGCCCCGGGATTGAATTAATAATGTAATACATTAAAAATTAATCCCATTATTAATACAGTTAAGTTAATTTCGCCATTAGGTTTAATATAACCCAATGACTTGCACATATGTTAGACTCCTTGGTCCGTGTTTCAAGACGGGTCCCGAAGGTATCCTGAATCTTTCGCATTGTTAATCATATAAATGCATACAATTAATATTAAAATCAATGATAATAATATTATTGTAAAATTCAAAAGAATTTTAGCATTATATATAATAAAATCTATCAACACTTTATCAAATCATCAGTAATTATTCTATGTTAATAAGCTAAAAGCAAATTAATTTGAATAAACTTAAAAACCAATGATCTTTTGATAAATATTTTATTATGTTAATAGATTACAATGTCCTTATATGAAAAAAATGCACACTATTACTATAATATTTAAAATTAAATACTACAGTTATAATGATGAATTTTTCATAATGGATATTCAGGTTCATCGGGCTTAACCTCTAAGCAGTTTCACGTACTATTTAACTCTCTATTCAGAGTTCTTTTCAACTTTCCCTCACGGTACTTGTTTACTATCGGTCTCATGGTTATATTTAGTTTTAGATGGAGTTTACCACCCACTTAGTGCTGCACTATCAAGCAACACGACTCTTTGGAAATATCTTTCTAGTAATCATTAACGTTATACGGGCCTGGCACCCTCTATGGGTAAATGGCCTCATTTAAGAAGGACTTAAATCGTTAATTTCTCATACTAGATATTAAGATATTCCATACACTGCATCTCACATTTGCCATATAGACAAAGTGACTTAGTGCTGAACTATTTTCTTTTCGCTCGCCGCTACTAAGAAAATCCTTGTTAGTTTCTTTTCCTCCCCTCATTAATATGCTTAAATTCAGGGGGTAGTCCCATATGAGTTGAGGTTGTATAAAATATATTTTAGATTGATTTGTTTATTTTTATTTAATTTTTTTGCTATTTGCTATTTTAAAGAAATATATTTTTATATCTTGATTACTCAATATTATTCAATCTTTTCATCCCTTTTTAAAATTCATAATATAATAATTAATAAAATTAACAACATTATTCCTCCACATATCATATATTTTTTTTTATTATAAATTTTTCTCAATACAATAGAGTGAATTAATTCTAGAATAAAAATTTATTTTATGCTAGACATTCCTCTTATGTATTATTTAATATAATTTAAATAATGTTGAAAATTTTTTCTTTTATGGGAATACTAAGATTCTCATTTATCATAAATTTTCGTTCAAATATGAGGTATTCAAGAATATATTTTCTATATTTCTTTTTATGCTATTAATATTATGGATTGAAAAATACAATCCAATAATATGCCATATGCTTAAATTCTATTAATTGACTAAAAGAATAAGCAACTAATTTAGCATAGTCTTACAACCCTCAACCATATGTAGTCCAAGCAGCACTTTAAAATTAATTAAAGTACATAACAGCATGGACCGCAATATGCGTTCAAAATGTCGATGTTCATGTGTCCTGCAGTTCACACGATGACGCACAGTTTGCTGCGTTCTTCATCGACCCATGAGCCGAGTGATCCACCGCTTAGAGTGATAATTTTTTTGTATTTTTTTAATTCAAAGTCAAAGAATTTTAATTTATTGAAAGTATTAATAATTAATCAATAATAAATTTTTAATACATAAGTTTAAAACATCTTTCAATAAATTGTAATTTTAAACCCAAACATTTGCAGCTGCGCATGTCTTAGGTCAACAAAAACAGTAATACCTTTTATATATTATTTTCTTCTCTATTTGTGCGTTTTCATTTTTTTAAATTTTTCAACATGTTTTTAATCACAAATAGAAAATACCATAAAAAAAAGGTATTACACACGTTAATGTGAACAAGTTAACTTATCATTTATAATATTTTATATAAATATCACAATTAAATATTATTTTCTATATAAATAATAAGTACAGCTATATGTTTAAAGGTTTTTTTATTGCGTTCAAATACAATGTATGCGAAGTTCACAATATAATATATATTGTCATAATGCATTACAAGGAGTTAAAAAAAAAAAAAAAACAGAAAAACATTCAAAACATTGTATAATTCAAAACATTTTGAATGAAAAGAACAAAAAGAAAACTTTTTTTTCTTTTTTATTCTTTTTTTTTATTTTGTTTTTATATAATTATTTTTTTTTTCTTTTCGGATAGGAACACAATAATGATCCTTCCGCAGGTTCACCTACGGAAACCTTGTTACGACTTTTACTTCCTCTAAATAATCAAGTTCGGTCAACTTTTGCGAAACAACCGTGAAACACAAGGCGTCACAGTGATCACGTCCGGAGACCTCACTAAATAATTCAATCGGTAGTAGCGACGGGCGGTGTGTACAAAGGGCAGGGACGTAATCAATGCGAGTTAATGACTCACACTTACTGGGAATTCCAAGTTCATGTGAACAGTTTCAGTTCACAATCCCAAGCATGAAAGTGGTTCAGCGGTTTACCCGGACCTCTCGGTCTAGGAAATACACGTTGATACTTTCATTGTAGCGCGCGTGCAGCCCAGGACATCTAAGGGCATCACAGACCTGTTATTGCTCAATCTCGTTACTGCTAGACGCAATTTGTCCATTTAAGAAGCTAGTGTCCTTATAATGGGACAAACCAACAGGTACGACTCCACTTATATAAACACATTCAAACACTTGTACATTCAAGATGAACGCATGAATGAAGGCTATATAAGCTTCAACACCATAATCCTGAAAGCATCTATTTAATATATTTGAGTCTCGTTCGTTATCGGAATTAACCAGACAAATCACTCCACGAACTAAGAACGGCCATGCACCACCACCCATAGATTCGAGAAAGAGCTATCAATCTGTCTTACACGCTTATGTTCGGACCTGGTAAGTTTTCCCGTGTTGAGTCAAATTAAGCCGCAGGCTCCACTCCTGGTGGTGCCCTTCCGTCAATTCCTTTAAGTTTCAGCTTTGCAACCATACTTCCCCCGGAGCCCAAAAGCTTTGGTTTCCCGGGAAGCGACTGAGAGAGCCATAGTAGTAGCTACACCCAATTGCTAGCTGGCATCGTTTATGGTTAGAACTAGGGCGGTATCTGATCGCCTTCGAACCTCTAACTTTCGTTCTTGATTAATGAAAACATCTTTGGCAAATGCTTTCGCTTAAGTTAGTCTTACGACGGTCCAAGAATTTCACCTCTCGCGTCGTAATACTAATGCCCCCAAACTGCTTCTATTAATCATTACCTCTTGATCTAAAAACCAATGAAAGTAGAACAGAGGTCTTATTTCATTATTCCATGCACAAAATATTCAGGCATTTGGAGCCTGCTTTAAGCACTCTAATTTGTTCAAAGTAATTGTACCGGCCCACAACAACACTCGATGAAGAGCACTGAAGCAGGTTTAAATAGGAGGAATATATAAAAAATACATTGTATTAATTATATATAAGAACTCCACCGGTAATACGCTTACATACATAAGGTAATGTACATACCACAATTATAGTTGTACTACCCGTATGAAGCACAAATTCAACTACGAACGTTTTAACCGCAACAACTTTAATATACGCTATTGGAGCTGGAATTACCGCGGCTGCTGGCACCAGACTTGCCCTCCAATAGGTCCTTGTTAAAGGATTTAAAGTGTACTCATTCCAATTACAGGGCCTCGGATATGAGTCCTGTATTGTTATTTTTCGTCACTACCTCCCCGAACTGGGAGTGGGTAATTTACGCGCCTGCTGCCTTCCTTAGATGTGGTAGCCGTTTCTCAGGCTCCCTCTCCGGAATCGAACCCTGATTCCCCGTTACCCGTTGCAACCATGGTAGTCCTAGATACTACCATCAAAAGTTGATAGGGCAGACATTTGAAAGATCTGTCGTCGGTACGAGACCATACGATCTGCAAGTTATCTAGAGTTCAACCAATATAACGATCGAATAATCGCTTGGTTTTAGCCTAATAAAAGCACACGTTCCAAAAGGTCCGTGTTTATTTTGCATGTATTAGCTCTAGAATTACCACAGTTATCCAAGTAACTGTTAACGATCTATGGAACCATAACTGATATAATGAGCCTTTTGCGGTTTCACTTTTAATTTGTTTGTACTTAGACATGCATGGCTTAATCTTTGAGACAAGCATATAACTACTGGCAGGATCAACCAGAATAATATATATTTCTTTTTTATATAATATTTTTTATATTATATAAAAGTTTAAAATGATATTTTCTTATTTGAAAATTATACACAAATACACAAAACATAAAAACATTTACAATATACACAACAATTTTTCTATGTTTCTTTCTTTATTATATTTTTTTTCATTATATTTCATTTCTATTGTGTGATTTTGTAATGGATTTTTTTAATTTTTGTTTTGGTATCGTGAAAAGAATTTTCGTTCTCTATACATATTATTATTTAATTATTATGTAAGAACGATATTTCTTCTTATATTGGCAAAATTTTCAAATAATATCATTCTATACATTTTACTTTATTTCAATGCATATAGTAATATATATACCTTTTTTTAAGAGTATATACATTTTTTTCTTGATTTGAAATTAATAATTTCAAATTCTATTATATTTATTTCAATAATAAATATATGATAAAAAGTATTTTCGGGTGCAACACATTAATATTTTATTTTATTTAAAAACCATCCTTTTACACATATATTTTATGAGTAAATATTAGAATAGCTCACAAATAAAACTAAAATATTGTTTAATATTTATTTCTACAATATGTTAGTATAGAATAATAGATTTTTTATGTTTTTGTATAAAACAAAATCTATTTCTATTTAAACTAACTGTAGGAAACCAGGAATAAAAAACGCTCATTATATACAATATGTTAGTACAGAATATAGAGTTTTGTATAAAACAAAATCTATTTCTATTTAAACTAACTGTATAAAAACCAGGAATAAAAAGGCACACAAAATCAACTTTCATTTTCATATTTACTTAAAAATACATATAAAGTAAAAAATATTTCCATATAAATACTAAGTAAATAAAGTCATACAAGTATGAAAATTTTCATACAAGTACTAAATACATAAATCATATAAGTATAGTAATATTCATACTTATAAGTATTTAAAAACAATTTCTTACTAATAAACTAACATAAGGAATTCAAATATATAAAAGTATAATACATTTCCTAGCAGTAAAAAATTTTCATATAAGTACTAAATGTATAAAGTCTATGAAGCAATAAATTTTCATATAAGTACTATTTCAGTATATGTCAATTTGAGCAGATTTGTGCAAATTTGTTATAAATGTTCTCTCCCATGTTGACGTTACCAACCCGAAAATATATGGAAAAATTCTTTTAACCTATTTAAAATTTAAAAACTCATATATACGTGGGTAATTTATATCATTTTCAAATATCGTCATGGTCATAATACAACTAATAACATCAAAAGTATTTTTACAATCGATTTTTTTTTTTAATTTTTAACTTGTATGACTTCATATTTAATACTTATATGAAAATTTATTACTTCATAGACTTTATACATTTAATACTTATATGAAAATTTATTACTTCATAGACTTTATACATTTAATACTTATATGAAAATTCATTACTTCATAGACTTTATATTTTTTATACTTATATAAAAATTTATTACTTCATAGACTTTATATTTTACTTCATAGACTTTATACATTTAATACTCATATGAAAATTTATTACTTCATAGACTTTATATATTTACTACTTATATGAAAATTTATTACTTCATAGACTTTATACAATTAATACTTATATGAAAATTTATTACTTCATAGACTTTATACAATTAATACTTATATGAAAATTTATTACTTCATAGACTTTATACAATTAATACTTATATGAAAATTTATTACTTCATAGACTTTATACAATTAATACTTATATGAAAATTTATTACTTCATAGACTTTATACATTTAATACTTATATGAAAATTCATTACTTCATAGACTTTATACAATTAATACTTATATGAAAATTTATTACTTCATAGACTTTATACAATTAATACTTATATGAAAATTTATTACTTCATAGACTTTATACAATTAATACTTATATGAAAATTTATTACTTCATAGACTTTATACAATTAATACTTATATGAAAATTTATTACTTCATAGACTTTATACAATTAATACTTATATGAAAATTTATTACTTCATAGACTTTATACAATTAATACTTATATGAAAATTTATTACTTCATAGACTTTATACAATTAATACTTATATGAAAATTTATTACTTCATAGACTTTATACAATTAATACTTATATGAAAATTTATTACTTCATAGACTTTATACAATTAATACTTATATGAAAATTTATTACTTCATAGACTTTATACAATTAATACTTATATGAAAATTTATTACTTCATAGACTTTATACAATTAATACTTATATGAAAATTTATTACTTCATAGACTTTATACAATTAATACTTATATGAAAATTTATTACTTCATAGACTTTATACATTTAATACTTATATGAAAATTCATTACTTCATAGACTTTATATTTTTTATACTTATATAAAAATTTATTACTTCATAGACTTTATATTTTACTTCATAGACTTTATACATTTAATACTTATATGAAAATTTATTACTTCATAGACTTTATATATTTACTACTTATATGAAAATTTATTACTTCATAGACTTTATACATTTAGTACTTATATGAAAATTTATTACTTCATAGACTTTATACAATTAATACTTATATGAAAATTTATTACTTCATAGACTTTATACAATTAATACTTATATGAAAATTTATTACTTCATAGACTTTATATATTTACTACTTATATGAAAATTTATTACTTCATAGACTTTATACATTTAGTACTTATATGAAAATTTATTACTTCATAGACTTTATACAATTAATACTTATATGAAAATTTATTACTTCATAGACTTTATACAATTAATACTTATATGAAAATTTATTACTTCATAGACTTTATACAATTAATACTTATATGAAAATTTATTACTTCATAGACTTTATACATTTAATACTTATATGAAAATTTATTACTTCATAGACTTTATATATTTACTACTTATATGAAAATTTATTACTTCATAGACTTTATACAATTAATACTTATATGAAAATTTATTACTTCATAGACTTTATACATTTAATACTTATATGAAAATTTATTACTTCATAGACTTTATACAATTAATACTTATATGAAAATTTATTACTTCATAGACTTTATACAATTAATACTTATATGAAAATTTATTACTTCATAGACTTTATACAATTAATACTTATATGAAAATTTATTACTTCATAGACTTTATACAATTAATACTTATATGAAAATTCATTACTTCATAGACTTTATACATTTAATACTTATATGAAAATTTATTACTTCATAGACTTTATATATTTACTACTTATATGAAAATTTATTACTTCATAGACTTTATACATTTAATACTTATATGAAAATTTATTACTTCATAGACTTTATACAATTAATACTTATATGAAAATTTATTACTTCATAGACTTTATACAATTAATACTTATATGAAAATTTATTACTTCATAGACTTTATACAATTAATACTTATATGAAAATTTATTACTTCATAGACTTTATATATTTACTACTTATATGAAAATTTATTACTTCATAGACTTTATACATTTAGTACTTATATGAAAATTTATTACTTCATAGACTTTATACAATTAATACTTATATGAAAATTTATTACTTCATAGACTTTATACAATTAATACTTATATGAAAATTTATTACTTCATAGACTTTATACAATTAATACTTATATGAAAATTTATTACTTCATAGACTTTATACAATTAATACTTATATGAAAATTTATTACTTCATAGACTTTATACAATTAATACTTATATGAAAATTTATTACTTCATAGACTTTATACAATTAATACTTATATGAAAATTTATTACTTCATAGACTTTATACAATTAATACTTATATGAAAATTTATTACTTCATAGACTTTATACAATTAATACTTATATGAAAATTTATTACTTCATAGACTTTATACAATTAATACTTATATGAAAATTTATTACTTCATAGACTTTATACAATTAATACTTATATGAAAATTTATTACTTCATAGACTTTATACAATTAATACTTATATGAAAATTTATTACTTCATAGACTTTATACAATTAATACTTATATGAAAATTTATTACTTCATAGACTTTATACAATTAATACTTATATGAAAATTTATTACTTCATAGACTTTATACAATTAATACTTATATGAAAATTTATTACTTCATAGACTTTATACATTTAATACTTATATGAAAATTCATTACTTCATAGACTTTATATTTTTTATACTTATATAAAAATTTATTACTTCATAGACTTTATATTTTACTTCATAGACTTTATACATTTAATACTTATATGAAAATTTATTACTTCATAGACTTTATATATTTACTACTTATATGAAAATTTATTACTTCATAGACTTTATACATTTAGTACTTATATGAAAATTTATTACTTCATAGACTTTATACAATTAATACTTATATGAAAATTTATTACTTCATAGACTTTATACAATTAATACTTATATGAAAATTTATTACTTCATAGACTTTATATATTTACTACTTATATGAAAATTTATTACTTCATAGACTTTATACATTTAGTACTTATATGAAAATTTATTACTTCATAGACTTTATACAATTAATACTTATATGAAAATTTATTACTTCATAGACTTTATACAATTAATACTTATATGAAAATTTATTACTTCATAGACTTTATACAATTAATACTTATATGAAAATTTATTACTTCATAGACTTTATACATTTAATACTTATATGAAAATTTATTACTTCATAGACTTTATATATTTACTACTTATATGAAAATTTATTACTTCATAGACTTTATACAATTAATACTTATATGAAAATTTATTACTTCATAGACTTTATACAATTAATACTTATATGAAAATTTATTACTTCATAGACTTTATACATTTAATACTTATATGAAAATTTATTACTTCATAGACTTTATACAATTAATACTTATATGAAAATTTATTACTTCATAGACTTTATACAATTAATAGTTATATGAAAATTTATTACTTCATAGACTTTATACAATTAATACTTATATGAAAATTTATTACTTCATAGACTTTATACAATTAATACTTATATGAAAATTCATTACTTCATAGACTTTATACATTTAATACTTATATGAAAATTTATTACTTCATAGACTTTATATATTTACTACTTATATGAAAATTTATTACTTCATAGACTTTATACATTTAGTACTTATATGAAAATTTATTACTTCATAGACTTTATACAATTAATACTTATATGAAAATTTATTACTTCATAGACTTTATACAATTAATACTTATATGAAAATTTATTACTTCATAGACTTTATACAATTAATACTTATATGAAAATTTATTACTTCATAGACTTTATACAATTAATACTTATATGAAAATTTATTACTTCATAGACTTTATATATTTACTACTTATATGAAAATTTATTACTTCATAGACTTTATACATTTAGTACTTATATGAAAATTTATTACTTCATAGACTTTATGCAATTAATACTTATATGAAAATTTATTACTTCATAGACTTTATATATTTAC
>NW_027212760.1:27500-37500 GCF_042242935.1 Bactrocera oleae | reverse complement strand
AGGTATCCTGAATCTTTCGCATTGTTAATCATATAAATGCATACAATTAATATTAAAATCAATGATAATAATATTATTGTAAAATTCAAAAGAATTTTAGCATTATATATAATAAAATCTATCAACACTTTATCAAATCATCAGTAATTATTCTATGTTAATAAGCTAAAAGCAAATTAATTTGAATAAACTTAAAAACCAATGATCTTTTGATAAATATTTTATTATGTTAATAGATTACAATGTCCTTATATGAAAAAAATGCACACTATTACTATAATATTTAAAATTAAATACTACAGTTATAATGATGAATTTTTCATAATGGATATTCAGGTTCATCGGGCTTAACCTCTAAGCAGTTTCACGTACTATTTAACTCTCTATTCAGAGTTCTTTTCAACTTTCCCTCACGGTACTTGTTTACTATCGGTCTCATGGTTATATTTAGTTTTAGATGGAGTTTACCACCCACTTAGTGCTGCACTATCAAGCAACACGACTCTTTGGAAATATCTTTCTAGTAATCATTAACGTTATACGGGCCTGGCACCCTCTATGGGTAAATGGCCTCATTTAAGAAGGACTTAAATCGTTAATTTCTCATACTAGATATTAAGATATTCCATACACTGCATCTCACATTTGCCATATAGACAAAGTGACTTAGTGCTGAACTATTTTCTTTTCGCTCGCCGCTACTAAGAAAATCCTTGTTAGTTTCTTTTCCTCCCCTCATTAATATGCTTAAATTCAGGGGGTAGTCCCATATGAGTTGAGGTTGTATAAAATATATTTTAGATTGATTTGTTTATTTTTATTTAATTTTTTTGCTATTTGCTATTTTAAAGAAATATATTTTTATATCTTGATTACTCAATATTATTCAATCTTTTCATCCCTTTTTAAAATTCATAATATAATAATTAATAAAATTAACAACATTATTCCTCCACATATCATATATTTTTTTTTATTATAAATTTTTCTCAATACAATAGAGTGAATTAATTCTAGAATAAAAATTTATTTTATGCTAGACATTCCTCTTATGTATTATTTAATATAATTTAAATAATGTTGAAAATTTTTTCTTTTATGGGAATACTAAGATTCTCATTTATCATAAATTTTCGTTCAAATATGAGGTATTCAAGAATATATTTTCTATATTTCTTTTTATGCTATTAATATTATGGATTGAAAAATACAATCCAATAATATGCCATATGCTTAAATTCTATTAATTGACTAAAAGAATAAGCAACTAATTTAGCATAGTCTTACAACCCTCAACCATATGTAGTCCAAGCAGCACTTTAAAATTAATTAAAGTACATAACAGCATGGACCGCAATATGCGTTCAAAATGTCGATGTTCATGTGTCCTGCAGTTCACACGATGACGCACAGTTTGCTGCGTTCTTCATCGACCCATGAGCCGAGTGATCCACCGCTTAGAGTGATAATTTTTTTGTATTTTTTTAATTCAAAGTCAAAGAATTTTAATTTATTGAAAGTATTAATAATTAATCAATAATAAATTTTTAATACATAAGTTTAAAACATCTTTCAATAAATTGTAATTTTAAACCCAAACATTTGCAGCTGCGCATGTCTTAGGTCAACAAAAACAGTAATACCTTTTATATATTATTTTCTTCTCTATTTGTGCGTTTTCATTTTTTTAAATTTTTCAACATGTTTTTAATCACAAATAGAAAATACCATAAAAAAA
Source organism: Bactrocera oleae (assembly GCF_042242935.1). Lineage (NCBI taxonomy): Eukaryota > Metazoa > Arthropoda > Insecta > Diptera > Tephritidae > Bactrocera > Bactrocera oleae. The sequence continues at coordinate 35,762 of NW_027212760.1, read as the reverse complement.
AGGTATTACACACGTTAATGTGAACAAGTTAACTTATCATTTATAATATTTTATATAAATATCACAATTAAATATTATTTTCTATATAAATAATAAGTACAGCTATATGTTTAAAGGTTTTTTTATTGCGTTCAAATACAATGTATGCGAAGTTCACAATATAATATATATTGTCATAATGCATTACAAGGAGTTAAAAAAAAAAAAAAAACAGAAAAACATTCAAAACATTGTATAATTCAAAACATTTTGAATGAAAAGAACAAAAAGAAAACTTTTTTTTCTTTTTTATTCTTTTTTTTTATTTTGTTTTTATATAATTATTTTTTTTTTCTTTTCGGATAGGAACACAATAATGATCCTTCCGCAGGTTCACCTACGGAAACCTTGTTACGACTTTTACTTCCTCTAAATAATCAAGTTCGGTCAACTTTTGCGAAACAACCGTGAAACACAAGGCGTCACAGTGATCACGTCCGGAGACCTCACTAAATAATTCAATCGGTAGTAGCGACGGGCGGTGTGTACAAAGGGCAGGGACGTAATCAATGCGAGTTAATGACTCACACTTACTGGGAATTCCAAGTTCATGTGAACAGTTTCAGTTCACAATCCCAAGCATGAAAGTGGTTCAGCGGTTTACCCGGACCTCTCGGTCTAGGAAATACACGTTGATACTTTCATTGTAGCGCGCGTGCAGCCCAGGACATCTAAGGGCATCACAGACCTGTTATTGCTCAATCTCGTTACTGCTAGACGCAATTTGTCCATTTAAGAAGCTAGTGTCCTTATAATGGGACAAACCAACAGGTACGACTCCACTTATATAAACACATTCAAACACTTGTACATTCAAGATGAACGCATGAATGAAGGCTATATAAGCTTCAACACCATAATCCTGAAAGCATCTATTTAATATATTTGAGTCTCGTTCGTTATCGGAATTAACCAGACAAATCACTCCACGAACTAAGAACGGCCATGCACCACCACCCATAGATTCGAGAAAGAGCTATCAATCTGTCTTACACGCTTATGTTCGGACCTGGTAAGTTTTCCCGTGTTGAGTCAAATTAAGCCGCAGGCTCCACTCCTGGTGGTGCCCTTCCGTCAATTCCTTTAAGTTTCAGCTTTGCAACCATACTTCCCCCGGAGCCCAAAAGCTTTGGTTTCCCGGGAAGCGACTGAGAGAGCCATAGTAGTAGCTACACCCAATTGCTAGCTGGCATCGTTTATGGTTAGAACTAGGGCGGTATCTGATCGCCTTCGAACCTCTAACTTTCGTTCTTGATTAATGAAAACATCTTTGGCAAATGCTTTCGCTTAAGTTAGTCTTACGACGGTCCAAGAATTTCACCTCTCGCGTCGTAATACTAATGCCCCCAAACTGCTTCTATTAATCATTACCTCTTGATCTAAAAACCAATGAAAGTAGAACAGAGGTCTTATTTCATTATTCCATGCACAAAATATTCAGGCATTTGGAGCCTGCTTTAAGCACTCTAATTTGTTCAAAGTAATTGTACCGGCCCACAACAACACTCGATGAAGAGCACTGAAGCAGGTTTAAATAGGAGGAATATATAAAAAATACATTGTATTAATTATATATAAGAACTCCACCGGTAATACGCTTACATACATAAGGTAATGTACATACCACAATTATAGTTGTACTACCCGTATGAAGCACAAATTCAACTACGAACGTTTTAACCGCAACAACTTTAATATACGCTATTGGAGCTGGAATTACCGCGGCTGCTGGCACCAGACTTGCCCTCCAATAGGTCCTTGTTAAAGGATTTAAAGTGTACTCATTCCAATTACAGGGCCTCGGATATGAGTCCTGTATTGTTATTTTTCGTCACTACCTCCCCGAACTGGGAGTGGGTAATTTACGCGCCTGCTGCCTTCCTTAGATGTGGTAGCCGTTTCTCAGGCTCCCTCTCCGGAATCGAACCCTGATTCCCCGTTACCCGTTGCAACCATGGTAGTCCTAGATACTACCATCAAAAGTTGATAGGGCAGACATTTGAAAGATCTGTCGTCGGTACGAGACCATACGATCTGCAAGTTATCTAGAGTTCAACCAATATAACGATCGAATAATCGCTTGGTTTTAGCCTAATAAAAGCACACGTTCCAAAAGGTCCGTGTTTATTTTGCATGTATTAGCTCTAGAATTACCACAGTTATCCAAGTAACTGTTAACGATCTATGGAACCATAACTGATATAATGAGCCTTTTGCGGTTTCACTTTTAATTTGTTTGTACTTAGACATGCATGGCTTAATCTTTGAGACAAGCATATAACTACTGGCAGGATCAACCAGAATAATATATATTTCTTTTTTATATAATATTTTTTATATTATATAAAAGTTTAAAATGATATTTTCTTATTTGAAAATTATACACAAATACACAAAACATAAAAACATTTACAATATACACAACAATTTTTCTATGTTTCTTTCTTTATTATATTTTTTTTCATTATATTTCATTTCTATTGTGTGATTTTGTAATGGATTTTTTTAATTTTTGTTTTGGTATCGTGAAAAGAATTTTCGTTCTCTATACATATTATTATTTAATTATTATGTAAGAACGATATTTCTTCTTATATTGGCAAAATTTTCAAATAATATCATTCTATACATTTTACTTTATTTCAATGCATATAGTAATATATATACCTTTTTTTAAGAGTATATACATTTTTTTCTTGATTTGAAATTAATAATTTCAAATTCTATTATATTTATTTCAATAATAAATATATGATAAAAAGTATTTTCGGGTGCAACACATTAATATTTTATTTTATTTAAAAACCATCCTTTTACACATATATTTTATGAGTAAATATTAGAATAGCTCACAAATAAAACTAAAATATTGTTTAATATTTATTTCTACAATATGTTAGTATAGAATAATAGATTTTTTATGTTTTTGTATAAAACAAAATCTATTTCTATTTAAACTAACTGTAGGAAACCAGGAATAAAAAACGCTCATTATATACAATATGTTAGTACAGAATATAGAGTTTTGTATAAAACAAAATCTATTTCTATTTAAACTAACTGTATAAAAACCAGGAATAAAAAGGCACACAAAATCAACTTTCATTTTCATATTTACTTAAAAATACATATAAAGTAAAAAATATTTCCATATAAATACTAAGTAAATAAAGTCATACAAGTATGAAAATTTTCATACAAGTACTAAATACATAAATCATATAAGTATAGTAATATTCATACTTATAAGTATTTAAAAACAATTTCTTACTAATAAACTAACATAAGGAATTCAAATATATAAAAGTATAATACATTTCCTAGCAGTAAAAAATTTTCATATAAGTACTAAATGTATAAAGTCTATGAAGCAATAAATTTTCATATAAGTACTATTTCAGTATATGTCAATTTGAGCAGATTTGTGCAAATTTGTTATAAATGTTCTCTCCCATGTTGACGTTACCAACCCGAAAATATATGGAAAAATTCTTTTAACCTATTTAAAATTTAAAAACTCATATATACGTGGGTAATTTATATCATTTTCAAATATCGTCATGGTCATAATACAACTAATAACATCAAAAGTATTTTTACAATCGATTTTTTTTTTTAATTTTTAACTTGTATGACTTCATATTTAATACTTATATGAAAATTTATTACTTCATAGACTTTATACATTTAATACTTATATGAAAATTTATTACTTCATAGACTTTATACATTTAATACTTATATGAAAATTCATTACTTCATAGACTTTATATTTTTTATACTTATATAAAAATTTATTACTTCATAGACTTTATATTTTACTTCATAGACTTTATACATTTAATACTCATATGAAAATTTATTACTTCATAGACTTTATATATTTACTACTTATATGAAAATTTATTACTTCATAGACTTTATACAATTAATACTTATATGAAAATTTATTACTTCATAGACTTTATACAATTAATACTTATATGAAAATTTATTACTTCATAGACTTTATACAATTAATACTTATATGAAAATTTATTACTTCATAGACTTTATACAATTAATACTTATATGAAAATTTATTACTTCATAGACTTTATACATTTAATACTTATATGAAAATTCATTACTTCATAGACTTTATACAATTAATACTTATATGAAAATTTATTACTTCATAGACTTTATACAATTAATACTTATATGAAAATTTATTACTTCATAGACTTTATACAATTAATACTTATATGAAAATTTATTACTTCATAGACTTTATACAATTAATACTTATATGAAAATTTATTACTTCATAGACTTTATACAATTAATACTTATATGAAAATTTATTACTTCATAGACTTTATACAATTAATACTTATATGAAAATTTATTACTTCATAGACTTTATACAATTAATACTTATATGAAAATTTATTACTTCATAGACTTTATACAATTAATACTTATATGAAAATTTATTACTTCATAGACTTTATACAATTAATACTTATATGAAAATTTATTACTTCATAGACTTTATACAATTAATACTTATATGAAAATTTATTACTTCATAGACTTTATACAATTAATACTTATATGAAAATTTATTACTTCATAGACTTTATACAATTAATACTTATATGAAAATTTATTACTTCATAGACTTTATACATTTAATACTTATATGAAAATTCATTACTTCATAGACTTTATATTTTTTATACTTATATAAAAATTTATTACTTCATAGACTTTATATTTTACTTCATAGACTTTATACATTTAATACTTATATGAAAATTTATTACTTCATAGACTTTATATATTTACTACTTATATGAAAATTTATTACTTCATAGACTTTATACATTTAGTACTTATATGAAAATTTATTACTTCATAGACTTTATACAATTAATACTTATATGAAAATTTATTACTTCATAGACTTTATACAATTAATACTTATATGAAAATTTATTACTTCATAGACTTTATATATTTACTACTTATATGAAAATTTATTACTTCATAGACTTTATACATTTAGTACTTATATGAAAATTTATTACTTCATAGACTTTATACAATTAATACTTATATGAAAATTTATTACTTCATAGACTTTATACAATTAATACTTATATGAAAATTTATTACTTCATAGACTTTATACAATTAATACTTATATGAAAATTTATTACTTCATAGACTTTATACATTTAATACTTATATGAAAATTTATTACTTCATAGACTTTATATATTTACTACTTATATGAAAATTTATTACTTCATAGACTTTATACAATTAATACTTATATGAAAATTTATTACTTCATAGACTTTATACAATTAATACTTATATGAAAATTTATTACTTCATAGACTTTATACATTTAATACTTATATGAAAATTTATTACTTCATAGACTTTATACAATTAATACTTATATGAAAATTTATTACTTCATAGACTTTATACAATTAATAGTTATATGAAAATTTATTACTTCATAGACTTTATACAATTAATACTTATATGAAAATTTATTACTTCATAGACTTTATACAATTAATACTTATATGAAAATTCATTACTTCATAGACTTTATACATTTAATACTTATATGAAAATTTATTACTTCATAGACTTTATATATTTACTACTTATATGAAAATTTATTACTTCATAGACTTTATACATTTAGTACTTATATGAAAATTTATTACTTCATAGACTTTATACAATTAATACTTATATGAAAATTTATTACTTCATAGACTTTATACAATTAATACTTATATGAAAATTTATTACTTCATAGACTTTATACAATTAATACTTATATGAAAATTTATTACTTCATAGACTTTATATATTTACTACTTATATGAAAATTTATTACTTCATAGACTTTATACATTTAGTACTTATATGAAAATTTATTACTTCATAGACTTTATACAATTAATACTTATATGAAAATTTATTACTTCATAGACTTTATACAATTAATACTTATATGAAAATTTATTACTTCATAGACTTTATACAATTAATACTTATATGAAAATTTATTACTTCATAGACTTTATACATTTAGTACTTATATGAAAATTTATTACTTCATAGACTTTATACAATTAATACTTATATGAAAATTTATTACTTCATAGACTTTATACAATTAATACTTATATGAAAATTTATTACTTCATAGACTTTATACAATTAATACTTATATGAAAATTTATTACTTCATAGACTTTATACATTTAATACTTATATGAAAATTCATTACTTCATAGACTTTATACAATTAATACTTATATGAAAATTTATTACTTCATAGACTTTATACAATTAATACTTATATGAAAATTTATTACTTCATAGACTTTATACAATTAATACTTATATGAAAATTTATTACTTCATAGACTTTATACAATTAATACTTATATGAAAATTTATTACTTCATAGACTTTATACAATTAATACTTATATGAAAATTTATTACTTCATAGACTTTATACAATTAATACTTATATGAAAATTTATTACTTCATAGACTTTATACAATTAATACTTATATGAAAATTTATTACTTCATAGACTTTATACAATTAATACTTATATGAAAATTTATTACTTCATAGACTTTATACAATTAATACTTATATGAAAATTTATTACTTCATAGACTTTATACAATTAATACTTATATGAAAATTTATTACTTCATAGACTTTATACAATTAATACTTATATGAAAATTTATTACTTCATAGACTTTATACAATTAATACTTATATGAAAATTTATTACTTCATAGACTTTATACATTTAATACTTATATGAAAATTCATTACTTCATAGACTTTATATTTTTTATACTTATATAAAAATTTATTACTTCATAGACTTTATATTTTACTTCATAGACTTTATACATTTAATACTTATATGAAAATTTATTACTTCATAGACTTTATATATTTACTACTTATATGAAAATTTATTACTTCATAGACTTTATACATTTAGTACTTATATGAAAATTTATTACTTCATAGACTTTATACAATTAATACTTATATGAAAATTTATTACTTCATAGACTTTATACAATTAATACTTATATGAAAATTTATTACTTCATAGACTTTATATATTTACTACTTATATGAAAATTTATTACTTCATAGACTTTATACATTTAGTACTTATATGAAAATTTATTACTTCATAGACTTTATACAATTAATACTTATATGAAAATTTATTACTTCATAGACTTTATACAATTAATACTTATATGAAAATTTATTACTTCATAGACTTTATACAATTAATACTTATATGAAAATTTATTACTTCATAGACTTTATACATTTAATACTTATATGAAAATTTATTACTTCATAGACTTTATATATTTACTACTTATATGAAAATTTATTACTTCATAGACTTTATACAATTAATACTTATATGAAAATTTATTACTTCATAGACTTTATACAATTAATACTTATATGAAAATTTATTACTTCATAGACTTTATACATTTAATACTTATATGAAAATTTATTACTTCATAGACTTTATACAATTAATACTTATATGAAAATTTATTACTTCATAGACTTTATACAATTAATAGTTATATGAAAATTTATTACTTCATAGACTTTATACAATTAATACTTATATGAAAATTTATTACTTCATAGACTTTATACAATTAATACTTATATGAAAATTCATTACTTCATAGACTTTATACATTTAATACTTATATGAAAATTTATTACTTCATAGACTTTATATATTTACTACTTATATGAAAATTTATTACTTCATAGACTTTATACATTTAGTACTTATATGAAAATTTATTACTTCATAGACTTTATACAATTAATACTTATATGAAAATTTATTACTTCATAGACTTTATACAATTAATACTTATATGAAAATTTATTACTTCATAGACTTTATACAATTAATACTTATATGAAAATTTATTACTTCATAGACTTTATACAATTAATACTTATATGAAAATTTATTACTTCATAGACTTTATATATTTACTACTTATATGAAAATTTATTACTTCATAGACTTTATACATTTAGTACTTATATGAAAATTTATTACTTCATAGACTTTATGCAATTAATACTTATATGAAAATTTATTACTTC
>NW_027212760.1:15000-22500 GCF_042242935.1 Bactrocera oleae | reverse complement strand
CTCTACACTGCGTCCTTTCCTGAAACCATACTGCCTATCCGACCACATATCCCGCGTTAGATCCTGAAGTCGTTCCACCATAACTCTCTCCAGTACTTTTCCCAGCACTGGAAGGAGACTGATGCCCCGATAAGAACGAGGATCACTCCTGATCTTATCAGGGGACTTCAGGAGAGGAACGACCCTAGCTCTTTTCCACTCCCGTGGAAAATATCCCTCCCACACGCACTTATTGTAAATGGCCTCCAGGTATTCCGGAATGAACTTCCACATGCTTTTACACATCTCTCCGTTCAAACCATCAAAACCTGGGGATCTTTTACACCTGACCAGGCCAAAGGCGTATCCCAGCTCCCCTTCATCTAGTGGAGGAACAGGTACCTCATACGTTTGAGATACCCGAGCCTCCGCCCTAGGAAAGAACGCTCCTAGCAGAACCCCAGCACAGTCTCTCCACGTTGATAATACAGTATCACCAACGCGGAGAGAGGTGATATCCTCCCTCTTACGACCCCTACAGATCTTGTAGACCTGACCCCATGGGTCGTTCCTATTTTCCCCTATAAAATTCCTCCATTCCTCTTCCTTGGTTTTGACTAGCATTTGTTTGTAATCCCTCATCACACAACTAAATTCATACCTAATCTGGGACAGCCCATCAGAGTTTGACTGTCTAGCGCGTTGAAACTTTCGTCTCAATCGCCGGACAGCTCTCCTCTTCATCGTTAGCTCTTTCGTCCACCACTTAAGTTTTCTCACTCTGAAGCTTTCGAACTTTCCGAGAACACTGTTGTTCACTTCCCACACTACATCGTATAGCCGAGAAATTTGCTCGTCCACCCCAAGGTCTTCAAACTCACTAAGCGGTATTTCTAATACCGCTTCCCTGACAGATCGTCCATATTGGTTCCAGTCGATACCAGAGGTACGCCATCGCCGCAATGGACTCTCATACGCCGAGGGAGGAGATTTAGGAGTAACCATAATTTGAATCAAGTTATGGTCACTCAATCCCCACCCTCCCCTAATCTCCCACCTAACATTAAAGGTCCTATTTGCTGCCTCATTGATGAAGGACACATCGATGTCGCTCACACCCCCAGGCCCATCAAACGTATACCACTCGCTTGGCTCGTTTAATATGTGAAGACTATTTGCCTCCACCCATTCGCTTAATACCTCGCCTCTAGTGTGGCTTTGATATCCTGACGAATGTCGGGATACCTTACTAAACCACATAGAGGACGAGGCATTCGCATCCATTCCTAGGATAAGCGAGCTACTACTGGCAAGTAGCAGTAGCTTATCCATGTACAGCAGGTAAGGCTCTAGAGGTTCGCTGTATTTGCAATAAACACTAGCGACTACCAATCTACCGAACTCCCCCTCTATGGATACACAAACACCCAGCTGTGACGAATCCAGAACTACGCAGTCGTAGCTCGGATTATTCACAACTATTGCGGCATTTCTCCTAAGGTCTGTGAAGACCCTAAATCCTCCAGGGAGACCCCGAACCACACCATTAGTGGCGTAGGGCTCCTGGAGTAATGCGATGCCGCACCCACCCTCTAGCATACAACCCCCTAACTCGCACATTACGGCATAACAACCCTGACAATTTAGCTGTAAAATCGTCCCCATTAGTGTCTGGAAAGGGCACGCTCTACTATGCCACAGTAGACTGGACAAGCAGCTGACATCATAAGATGCCCAGCTGGTCTACCCTTAAATGCACAGTTGCGACAATGTGGTGCATTGACGCAACTAGCAGCTCTGTGGCCTTCCTGACCACACCTACGGCAGACATCGGACTTGGCCTTACATTGCGCCACTCGATGGTCAAAGCCCATGCACCGAAAACAGCCGGCAACAGGGCTGTCTGGTCGCACTCGGAAGGAAAACCACTTAATGTAGCACCTTCCCGCTTCTAAAAGGGCGGACATTACTTCCTCCGAACCCTCCAGAACGACGTTAGTTTTACCATCTGGCGCCACCTTCCAGGGGCGACTGACCAACCTAACGTCGGATTTCTTTGCCTCAGGACTTAAATTCGTACTGAAGAGTTCTTCCATGAATTCCTCATGGGAGATCTCGGTGTGTACTCCTTGCACCACAACCCTTGGCCCCAACTTCCGGTTGACACTGACGTCCAACCCTACCTCCCCGAATTTTGCGTTAGTCGCCACTTTCTCCCTCTCTAAAACGGAGGGAGTGCGGATGACCGCCCCACCACCCTTTATCGGCCTTACATCATGGATCCTTACGCCGAGTGAAGGACCCACCTCCTTGACCACCTTTTTGATTACTTCCTTAGAGGAAGTAGCCGGCCCCTTACTCCTGACCACAACTGACCAGGTCTCCACCGGCTTCGACGACATCGGCGCTATTGCCTTCAGCACGGGTGCCGGAGGGGCAGGCGCCGACGTCGCGGGAGCCACCGTTGGTCTGTTCACTCGCGGTCCCCCACAACCTCCCTTAAGGGCATCCACCTGCCCGCGAAGATGCGCGTTCTCTGCGATTATCGTCATCAGGAGTGCCTCGTACTTCGAGGCAAGCTCCATTAGACCCTTCATTTCGGAATTCTCCATAATTTTACCCCCGAAAACCAAGGCGCTAACCTCAGCGGTTACAGCTTTCATAGCTGCAACATGGGTGATAGCGCCACCCCCAACAACACCCCCCTTATTTGGATTCAACTCCCCTTTCATACCTTTCCTCTTTTCCTTTTTGCCTCCTCCTGCCTCATTTGCTGCTCCGGCTACCTGTTTCGCCGCTCCAGTCTCGCTGGCGCTCTCGCATGACCTCCCCAACGGTGGAGTGCCCAGGCGAGCCTTTCTGCGCGGTGGGGGCTTTTCAACTTCCTTTTCGCCCGCCGATGACGCTGCCGTAATCATATCGGCTTCCGACTCCTCGCTCTCGGCGGGTGCCTTTGCTCCTCGCCTTCGTGGTGGAGACATTTTTCTCCTGCACTCGCGATCGCGTACCTACTACCCAAGTACGTAACTCGCGATCCGACAAAGTTCGAAATAGGCACTCACGAACGCGTACCTGCACTACAACAATGTTGTCAGTGGCCTTCAGGTTTCTTGCGGTCCACACAAAACCGGTGCCCGAACTGTTCGTGGACAATGCGGTCACTGTCTTTTGTTCTGCACACACAACCTTCACGCCAGGCAATAACACTGCCTATTGTTTGTAAGCACACACCAGGCAAAAGCACTGCCTATTGTTTGTAGCACACACCAGGCAAAAACACTGCCTATTGTTTTTAAGCAAACTTAAACGTGCCTAAATTGTCACTGGCCTTCGCACCAGGCAATAACACTGTCTATTGTTAGTTTTGTCACTGTACACTTGCACTACAGTTTTTAAAAGCAATTACCCGCGGTAATGCTTTATGTGTCTCTGGCCTTCGATTTAATTCGCGCCAGGCAATTGTATGTTTTCTGTTAACAGAAAAAAAAATTCACTGTTTTCAACTGTCACTAAATTGTTTTATCAATGCGCTAACACGACCGTTCACTACGACTGTCTACAACAGAGTCAGTAGATAGGGACAGAGGGAATCTCGTTAATCCATTCATGCGCGTCACTAATTAGATGACGAGGCATTTGGCTACCTTAAGAGAGTCATAGTTACTCCCGCCGTTTACCCGCGCTTACTTGAATTTCTTCACTTTGACATTCAGAGCACTGGGCAGAAATCACATTGTGTCAACACCCGTTAGGGCCATCACAATGCTTTGTTTTAATTAGACAGTCGGATTCCCCAAGTCCGTGCCAGTTCTGAATTGATTGTTAATTGATAATCGTTATAATTTAAAAAGTATCTATACAATAATAAATCCTTTAGAAATTTTAGCAAGAAAGTTCCACAATTGGCTACGTAACTACTATCCGGGGAACAAGAATCGAAATTCTCTATTTACCCAGAACGAGTACATAAACCATGGTATTGCTTCCCAATCAAGCCCGACTATCTCAATCTTCAGAGCCAATCCTTATCCCGAAGTTACGGATCTAATTTGCCGACTTCCCTTACCTACATTATTCTATCGACTAGAGACTCTTCACCTTGGAGACCAGCTGCGGATATTGGTACGGCCTGTTGAGAAGTTTGCGTAACCCCACCATAAATTTTCAAGGTCCGAGGAGAAAATATCGACACAACAGTAAATGTCATGCTCTTCTAGTCCATCTACCATATCTCTCTTCGAAAGACTTCCATGGTAGTACGACTATAAAACAGAAAAGAAAACTCTTCCGATACCTCTCGACGGCTTCTTTATGGTCGTTCCTGTTGCCAGGATGAGCACAAGGCCCATTTTTAATAACAAACGGATACTCAACAGGTTACGGAATTGGAACCGTATTCCCTTTCGTTCAAAATTATTCAAGTGTTTAATTACTATGGAATAAAAATTCATTCATTTCATTTCATTAAAACTTGAAAATTTTCGGCTTTCGCCTTGAACTTAGGACCGACTAACTCGTGATCAACCACTGTTCACACGAAACCCTTCTCCACTTCAGTCCTCCAAGGTCTCATTCGATTATTTGCTACTACCACCAAGATCTGTACCAATAGCGGCTCCATGCAGGCTTACGCCAAACACTTCTAAGCACACCATTGTACCCTCCTACTCACTAAAGTTTCAAAATTTATAATCCAACCGAAATTGTATTATAAATCATGTACTTTAGCGGTAATGTATAGGTATACAACTTAAGCGCCATCCATTTTAAGGGCTAGTTGCTTCGGCAGGTGAGTTGTTACACACTCCTTAGCGGATTACGACTTCCATGTCCACCGTCCTGCTGTTTTAAGCAACCAACGCCTTTCATGGTATCTGCATGAGTTGTTAATTTAGGCACCGTAACATTACGTTTGGTTCATCCCACAGCGCCAGTTCTGCTTACCAAAAGTGGCCCACTGGGCACATTATATCATAACCTCAACCTTCATATCAAGAAAGGTGAGGTTCTTACCCATTTAAAGTTTGAGAATAGGTTAAGGTCGTTTCGACCCTAAGGCCTCTAATCATTCGCTTTACCAGATAAGATTATTTTACATAATTTTTAAATGCACCAGCTATCCTGAGGGAAACTTCGGAGGGAACCAGCTACTAGATGGTTCGATTGGTCTTTCGCCCCTATACTCAATTCTGACAATCGATTTGCACGTCAGAACTGTTTCGGTCTTCCATCAGGGTTTCCCCTGACTTCAACCTGATCAAGTATAGTTCACCATCTTTCGGGTCACAGCATATATGCTCAAGGTACGCTCCAGTTAGAGGTATAAATAATAATAAATTATCATTATACATAACTATATGGAACGCCCCGGGATTGAATTAATAATGTAATACATTAAAAATTAATCCCATTATTAATACAGTTAAGTTAATTTCGCCATTAGGTTTAATATAACCCAATGACTTGCACATATGTTAGACTCCTTGGTCCGTGTTTCAAGACGGGTCCCGAAGGTATCCTGAATCTTTCGCATTGTTAATCATATAAATGCATACAATTAATATTAAAATCAATGATAATAATATTATTGTAAAATTCAAAAGAATTTTAGCATTATATATAATAAAATCTATCAACACTTTATCAAATCATCAGTAATTATTCTATGTTAATAAGCTAAAAGCAAATTAATTTGAATAAACTTAAAAACCAATGATCTTTTGATAAATATTTTATTATGTTAATAGATTACAATGTCCTTATATGAAAAAAATGCACACTATTACTATAATATTTAAAATTAAATACTACAGTTATAATGATGAATTTTTCATAATGGATATTCAGGTTCATCGGGCTTAACCTCTAAGCAGTTTCACGTACTATTTAACTCTCTATTCAGAGTTCTTTTCAACTTTCCCTCACGGTACTTGTTTACTATCGGTCTCATGGTTATATTTAGTTTTAGATGGAGTTTACCACCCACTTAGTGCTGCACTATCAAGCAACACGACTCTTTGGAAATATCTTTCTAGTAATCATTAACGTTATACGGGCCTGGCACCCTCTATGGGTAAATGGCCTCATTTAAGAAGGACTTAAATCGTTAATTTCTCATACTAGATATTAAGATATTCCATACACTGCATCTCACATTTGCCATATAGACAAAGTGACTTAGTGCTGAACTATTTTCTTTTCGCTCGCCGCTACTAAGAAAATCCTTGTTAGTTTCTTTTCCTCCCCTCATTAATATGCTTAAATTCAGGGGGTAGTCCCATATGAGTTGAGGTTGTATAAAATATATTTTAGATTGATTTGTTTATTTTTATTTAATTTTTTTGCTATTTGCTATTTTAAAGAAATATATTTTTATATCTTGATTACTCAATATTATTCAATCTTTTCATCCCTTTTTAAAATTCATAATATAATAATTAATAAAATTAACAACATTATTCCTCCACATATCATATATTTTTTTTTATTATAAATTTTTCTCAATACAATAGAGTGAATTAATTCTAGAATAAAAATTTATTTTATGCTAGACATTCCTCTTATGTATTATTTAATATAATTTAAATAATGTTGAAAATTTTTTCTTTTATGGGAATACTAAGATTCTCATTTATCATAAATTTTCGTTCAAATATGAGGTATTCAAGAATATATTTTCTATATTTCTTTTTATGCTATTAATATTATGGATTGAAAAATACAATCCAATAATATGCCATATGCTTAAATTCTATTAATTGACTAAAAGAATAAGCAACTAATTTAGCATAGTCTTACAACCCTCAACCATATGTAGTCCAAGCAGCACTTTAAAATTAATTAAAGTACATAACAGCATGGACCGCAATATGCGTTCAAAATGTCGATGTTCATGTGTCCTGCAGTTCACACGATGACGCACAGTTTGCTGCGTTCTTCATCGACCCATGAGCCGAGTGATCCACCGCTTAGAGTGATAATTTTTTTGTATTTTTTTAATTCAAAGTCAAAGAATTTTAATTTATTGAAAGTATTAATAATTAATCAATAATAAATTTTTAATACATAAGTTTAAAACATCTTTCAATAAATTGTAATTTTAAACCCAAACATTTGCAGCTGCGCATGTCTTAGGTCAACAAAAACAGTAATACCTTTTATATATTATTTTCTTCTCTATTTGTGCGTTTTCTTTTTTTAAATTTTTCAACATGTTTTTAATCACAAATAGAAAATACCATAAAAAAAAGGTATTACACACGTTAATGTGAACAAGTTAACTTATCATTTATAATATTTTATATAAATATCACAATTAAATATTATTTTCTATATAAATAATAAGTACAGCTATATGTTTAAAGGTTTTTTTATTGCGTTCAAATACAATGTATGCGAAGTTCACAATATAATATATATTGTCATAATGCATTACAAGGAGTTAAAAAAAAAAAAAAAAACAGAAAAACATTCAAAACATTGTATAATTCAAAACATTTTGAATGAAAAGAACAAAAAGAA
>NW_027212760.1:5000-12500 GCF_042242935.1 Bactrocera oleae | reverse complement strand
TATTTCAATAATAAATATATGATAAAAAGTATTTTCGGGTGCAACACATTAATATTTTATTTTATTTAAAAACCATCCTTTTACACATATATTTTATGAGTAAATATTAGAATAGCTCACAAATAAAACTAAAATATTGTTTAATATTTATTTCTACAATATGTTAGTATAGAATAATAGATTTTTTATGTTTTTGTATAAAACAAAATCTATTTCTATTTAAACTAACTGTAGGAAACCAGGAATAAAAAACGCTCATTATATACAATATGTTAGTACAGAATATAGAGTTTTGTATAAAACAAAATCTATTTCTATTTAAACTAACTGTATAAAAACCAGGAATAAAAAGGCACACAAAATCAACTTTCATTTTCATATTTACTTAAAAATACATATAAAGTAAAAAATATTTCCATATAAATACTAAGTAAATAAAGTCATACAAGTATGAAAATTTTCATACAAGTACTAAATACATAAATCATATAAGTATAGTAATATTCATACTTATAAGTATTTAAAAACAATTTCTTACTAATAAACTAACATAAGGAATTCAAATATATAAAAGTATAATACATTTCCTAGCAGTAAAAAATTTTCATATAAGTACTAAATGTATAAAGTCTATGAAGCAATAAATTTTCATATAAGTACTATTTCAGTATATGTCAATTTGAGCAGATTTGTGCAAATTTGTTATAAATGTTCTCTCCCATGTTGACGTTACCAACCCGAAAATATATGGAAAAATTCTTTTAACCTATTTAAAATTTAAAAACTCATATATACGTGGGTAATTTATATCATTTTCAAATATCGTCATGGTCATAATACAACTAATAACATCAAAAGTATTTTTACAATCGATTTTTTTTTTAAATTTTTAACTTGTATGACTTCATATTTAATACTTATATGAAAATTTATTACTTCATAGACTTTATACATTTAATACTTATATGAAAATTTATTACTTCATAGACTTTATACATTTAATACTTATATGAAAATTCATTACTTCATAGACTTTATATTTTTTATACTTATATAAAAATTTATTACTTCATAGACTTTATATTTTACTTCATAGACTTTATACATTTAATACTCATATGAAAATTTATTACTTCATAGACTTTATATATTTACTACTTATATGAAAATTTATTACTTCATAGACTTTATACAATTAATACTTATATGAAAATTTATTACTTCATAGACTTTATACAATTAATACTTATATGAAAATTTATTACTTCATAGACTTTATACAATTAATACTTATATGAAAATTTATTACTTCATAGACTTTATACAATTAATACTTATATGAAAATTTATTACTTCATAGACTTTATACATTTAATACTTATATGAAAATTCATTACTTCATAGACTTTATACAATTAATACTTATATGAAAATTTATTACTTCATAGACTTTATACAATTAATACTTATATGAAAATTTATTACTTCATAGACTTTATACAATTAATACTTATATGAAAATTTATTACTTCATAGACTTTATACAATTAATACTTATATGAAAATTTATTACTTCATAGACTTTATACAATTAATACTTATATGAAAATTTATTACTTCATAGACTTTATACAATTAATACTTATATGAAAATTTATTACTTCATAGACTTTATACAATTAATACTTATATGAAAATTTATTACTTCATAGACTTTATACAATTAATACTTATATGAAAATTTATTACTTCATAGACTTTATACAATTAATACTTATATGAAAATTTATTACTTCATAGACTTTATACAATTAATACTTATATGAAAATTTATTACTTCATAGACTTTATACAATTAATACTTATATGAAAATTTATTACTTCATAGACTTTATACAATTAATACTTATATGAAAATTTATTACTTCATAGACTTTATACAATTAATACTTATATGAAAATTTATTACTTCATAGACTTTATACATTTAATACTTATATGAAAATTCATTACTTCATAGACTTTATATTTTTTATACTTATATAAAAATTTATTACTTCATAGACTTTATATTTTACTTCATAGACTTTATACATTTAATACTTATATGAAAATTTATTACTTCATAGACTTTATATATTTACTACTTATATGAAAATTTATTACTTCATAGACTTTATACATTTAGTACTTATATGAAAATTTATTACTTCATAGACTTTATACAATTAATACTTATATGAAAATTTATTACTTCATAGACTTTATACAATTAATACTTATATGAAAATTTATTACTTCATAGACTTTATATATTTACTACTTATATGAAAATTTATTACTTCATAGACTTTATACATTTAGTACTTATATGAAAATTTATTACTTCATAGACTTTATACAATTAATACTTATATGAAAATTTATTACTTCATAGACTTTATACAATTAATACTTATATGAAAATTTATTACTTCATAGACTTTATACAATTAATACTTATATGAAAATTTATTACTTCATAGACTTTATACATTTAATACTTATATGAAAATTTATTACTTCATAGACTTTATATATTTACTACTTATATGAAAATTTATTACTTCATAGACTTTATACAATTAATACTTATATGAAAATTTATTACTTCATAGACTTTATACAATTAATACTTATATGAAAATTTATTACTTCATAGACTTTATACAATTAATACTTATATGAAAATTTATTACTTCATAGACTTTATACAATTAATACTTATATGAAAATTTATTACTTCATAGACTTTATACAATTAATACTTATATGAAAATTTATTACTTCATAGACTTTATACAATTAATACTTATATGAAAATTTATTACTTCATAGACTTTATACATTTAATACTTATATGAAAATTTATTACTTCATAGACTTTATACAATTAATACTTATATGAAAATTTATTACTTCATAGACTTTATACAATTAATAGTTATATGAAAATTTATTACTTCATAGACTTTATACAATTAATACTTATATGAAAATTTATTACTTCATAGACTTTATACAATTAATACTTATATGAAAATTCATTACTTCATAGACTTTATACATTTAATACTTATATGAAAATTTATTACTTCATAGACTTTATACAATTAATACTTATATGAAAATTTATTACTTCATAGACTTTATACAATTAATAGTTATATGAAAATTTATTACTTCATAGACTTTATACAATTAATACTTATATGAAAATTTATTACTTCATAGACTTTATACAATTAATACTTATATGAAAATTTATTACTTCATAGACTTTATACAATTAATACTTATATGAAAATTTATTACTTCATAGACTTTATACAATTAATACTTATATGAAAATTTATTACTTCATAGACTTTATACAATTAATACTTATATGAAAATTTATTACTTCATAGACTTTATACAATTAATACTTATATGAAAATTTATTACTTCATAGACTTTATACAATTAATACTTATATGAAAATTTATTACTTCATAGACTTTATACAATTAATACTTATATGAAAATTTATTACTTCATAGACTTTATACAATTAATACTTATATGAAAATTTATTACTTCATAGACTTTATACAATTAATACTTATATGAAAATTTATTACTTCATAGACTTTATACAATTAATACTTATATGAAAATTTATTACTTCATAGACTTTATACAATTAATACTTATATGAAAATTTATTACTTCATAGACTTTATACAATTAATACTTATATGAAAATTTATTACTTCATAGACTTTATACAATTAATACTTATATGAAAATTTATTACTTCATAGACTTTATACAATTAATACTTATATGAAAATTTATTACTTCATAGACTTTATACATTTAATACTTATATGAAAATTTATTACTTCATAGACTTTATACAATTAATACTTATATGAAAATTTATTACTTCATAGACTTTATACAATTAATAGTTATATGAAAATTTATTACTTCATAGACTTTATACAATTAATACTTATATGAAAATTTATTACTTCATAGACTTTATACAATTAATACTTATATGAAAATTCATTACTTCATAGACTTTATACATTTAATACTTATATGAAAATTTATTACTTCATAGACTTTATATATTTACTACTTATATGAAAATTTATTACTTCATAGACTTTATACATTTAGTACTTATATGAAAATTTATTACTTCATAGACTTTATACAATTAATACTTATATGAAAATTTATTACTTCATAGACTTTATACAATTAATACTTATATGAAAATTTATTACTTCATAGACTTTATACAATTAATACTTATATGAAAATTTATTACTTCATAGACTTTATATATTTACTACTTATATGAAAATTTATTACTTCATAGACTTTATACATTTAGTACTTATATGAAAATTTATTACTTCATAGACTTTATACAATTAATACTTATATGAAAATTTATTACTTCATAGACTTTATACAATTAATACTTATATGAAAATTTATTACTTCATAGACTTTATACAATTAATACTTATATGAAAATTTATTACTTCATAGACTTTATACATTTAATACTTATATGAAAATTCATTACTTCATAGACTTTATACAATTAATACTTATATGAAAATTTATTACTTCATAGACTTTATACAATTAATACTTATATGAAAATTTATTACTTCATAGACTTTATACAATTAATACTTATATGAAAATTTATTACTTCATAGACTTTATACAATTAATACTTATATGAAAATTTATTACTTCATAGACTTTATACAATTAATACTTATATGAAAATTTATTACTTCATAGACTTTATACAATTAATACTTATATGAAAATTTATTACTTCATAGACTTTATACAATTAATACTTATATGAAAATTTATTACTTCATAGACTTTATACAATTAATACTTATATGAAAATTTATTACTTCATAGACTTTATACAATTAATACTTATATGAAAATTTATTACTTCATAGACTTTATACAATTAATACTTATATGAAAATTTATTACTTCATAGACTTTATACAATTAATACTTATATGAAAATTTATTACTTCATAGACTTTATACAATTAATACTTATATGAAAATTTATTACTTCATAGACTTTATACATTTAATACTTATATGAAAATTCATTACTTCATAGACTTTATATTTTTTATACTTATATAAAAATTTATTACTTCATAGACTTTATATTTTACTTCATAGACTTTATACATTTAATACTTATATGAAAATTTATTACTTCATAGACTTTATATATTTACTACTTATATGAAAATTTATTACTTCATAGACTTTATACATTTAGTACTTATATGAAAATTTATTACTTCATAGACTTTATACAATTAATACTTATATGAAAATTTATTACTTCATAGACTTTATACAATTAATACTTATATGAAAATTTATTACTTCATAGACTTTATATATTTACTACTTATATGAAAATTTATTACTTCATAGACTTTATACATTTAGTACTTATATGAAAATTTATTACTTCATAGACTTTATACAATTAATACTTATATGAAAATTTATTACTTCATAGACTTTATACAATTAATACTTATATGAAAATTTATTACTTCATAGACTTTATACAATTAATACTTATATGAAAATTTATTACTTCATAGACTTTATACATTTAATACTTATATGAAAATTCATTACTTCATAGACTTTATATTTTTTATACTTATATAAAAATTTATTACTTCATAGACTTTATATTTTACTTCATAGACTTTATACATTTAATACTTATATGAAAATTTATTACTTCATAGACTTTATATATTTACTACTTATATGAAAATTTATTACTTCATAGACTTTATACATTTAGTACTTATATGAAAATTTATTACTTCATAGACTTTATACAATTAATACTTATATGAAAATTTATTACTTCATAGACTTTATACAATTAATACTTATATGAAAATTTATTACTTCATAGACTTTATACAATTAATACTTATATGAAAATTTATTACTTCATAGACTTTATACAATTAATACTTATATGAAAATTTATTACTTCATAGACTTTATACAATTAATACTTATATGAAAATTTATTACTTCATAGACTTTATACAATTAATACTTATATGAAAATTTATTACTTCATAGACTTTATACAATTAATACTTATATGAAAATTTATTACTTCATAGACTTTATACATTTAATACTTATATGAAAATTCATTACTTCATAGACTTTATATTTTTTATACTTATATAAAAATTTATTACTTCATAGACTTTATATTTTACTTCATAGACTTTATACATTTAATACTTATATGAAAATTTATTACTTCATAGACTTTATATATTTACTACTTATATGAAAATTTATTACTTCATAGACTTTATACATTTAGTACTTATATGAAAATTTATTACTTCATAGACTTTATACAATTAATACTTATATGAAAATTTATTACTTCATAGACTTTATACAATTAATACTTATATGAAAATTTATTACTTCATAGACTTTATATATTTACTACTTATATGAAAATTTATTACTTCATAGACTTTATACATTTAGTACTTATATGAAAATTTATTACTTCATAGACTTTATACAATTAATACTTATATGAAAATTTATTACTTCATAGACTTTATACAATTAATACTTATATGAAAATTTATTACTTCATAGACTTTATACAATTAATACTTATATGAAAATTTATTACTTCATAGACTTTATACATTTAATACTTATATGAAAATTTATTACTTCATAGACTTTATATATTTACTACTTATATGAAAATTTATTACTTCATAGACTTTATACAATTAATACTTATATGAAAATTTATTACTTCATAGACTTTATACAATTAATACTTATATGAAAATTTATTACTTCATAGACTTTATACATTTAATACTTATATGAAAATTTATTACTTCATAGACTTTATACAATTAATACTTATATGAAAATTTATTACTTCATAGACTTTATACAATTAATAGTTATATGAAAATTTATTACTTCATAGACTTTATACAATTAATACTTATATGAAAATTTATTACTTCATAGACTTTATACAATTAATACTTATATGAAAATTCATTACTTCATAGACTTTATACATTTAATACTTATATGAAAATTTATTACTTCATAGACTTTATATATTTACTACTTATATGAAAATTTATTACTTCATAGACTTTATACATTTAGTACTTATATGAAAATTTATTACTTCATAGACTTTATACAATTAATACTTATATGAAAATTTATTACTTCATAGACTTTATACAATTAATACTTATATGAAAATTTATTACTTCATAGACTTTATACAATTAATACTTATATGAAAATTTATTACTTCATAGACTTTATACAATTAATACTTATATGAAA